>NW_005873204.1:0-21196 GCF_000147115.1 Myotis lucifugus
TGACTGATGAGTTTGCCGACCACTGGCCTAGACTTACCACGAGCGGCAGGTCCTCTCTACCTGCTGTTACGCTTTGTTCTTCCTTGGGGGAGGAGTGTCAGCCACGTGGGCCCGAGAAGGTGGACGGCCTGGTTTCCGTGGGAGCTTTATTAGACCTGTCTGTGGGAGCAGGTAGCACCACCCCCACGTCCCCTCCAAATGTCAAATGGAGTTAAGGCAGCTCAGGGGGCGGAGCCACTTCTAGAAACCCTACCCCCCCTCGTGGCTTCCTGGGCAAAAACCCTTCCCCCCCCCCTTCCCACCCCCCAGGTTAGGACCTGGAGAGCCAGCGCCAGCCCCCATCACCACCCACTGTAGTTCTCAATGGCTTCCCACATCTTCACCCATTTCCTCACACCCCCCACCTGTCATTCTTTTTTCTTTTCTTTTTTTATTGCTTAAAGTATTACAAAGAGTATTACATATGTCTCCTCCCCCCCCCCTTGACAATCACCCAGCCTCCCCTACCCCCCCAGTGTCTTATGTCCATTGGTTATGCTTATAGGCATGCATACAAGTCCTTCGGTTGATCTCTTACCCACCCCCTCCCGCCCCCCAACCCTCCCCAGCCTTCCCGCTGTAGTTTGACAGTCTGCTCGAGGCAGCTCTGCCTCTGTATCTATTTTTGTTCATCAGTTTATAATGGTCCTTATTATCCATACCCACCTGTCATTCTTCATCACACTCCCCTATCAGGGACATTTTGAGACACTATCCCTAACATCTGTAGGAAATGTATGTGTGAACTACTGTCATTCTACGTACCAGTATCAGTGAAGCTTCATTTGTTTTGCTTCTTGGGGGTTAAAAAAATAGACATTTTTAAAGTAGAAATGTAAAACATATATATATCCCTCGTTCAAAGGCTGTTAAATCTCGTTGCTTACCCATATCTTCAGAAAAAAAAATCCCTTCTACTGTCGTGGTAAACAACCTGCTTCCCTATTTATAATGGTCTGGTCCTCTAGCAACTTCAGCTCAAAATTACAGCTAATTTGCCTACAAACGTCAGGTGGTCATAATAATCTGGCCACTCAGTGTATATTGTTATTGATTTCAGAGAGAATGATGAGAGAGAATAATTGATCGGCCGCCCCCTCACTGGAACCAAGCCCGAAACCCAGGCATATGCCCTGACTGGGAACCGAACCGTGACCTCCTGGTTCATAAGTCGATGCTCAACCACTGAGCCACGCCAGCCGGGCTAAAGTAGAAAATTTTGAAGTGGAAATTCTAATTTTTTTTTTCTTGCGTCCCCAATGTAATGGCGTCCACAGCCCAATTCGGAGAGCCCTGCCAAGGTCAGAGGCAGAAGCCCCCAGACCCTTCCTGCCCTGAGACACCCCTCCCTGCCTCCTGCCTTGCTCTCCTGGGGCCTGGGGCTGGTAATACTCAGACAAAGCAATGGACAGGCCCTTTGCTGGGCTCCTCCCACTTCTTCTTTCCTGGAGGCGGGATGTTGTGAGAGGGAAGAGAAAGAGCAGCCCTGAGGCCAAACAAGCAGCCAATGACTAAGGTGGGAAAAGAATGTGGTCTTGTCTCCTAGTCAGGGATCCTTTGATTTCTCATTCCCACCAGGTTAAATGCTCCTTGACCCTCGAGGCTAGGACGCAGACATGTAACCTACACCCCCCAATCGGAGGTGCTCCCACAGCTTGGAGGGGGAAATGAGGACATGGGAGGTGACCTCGGTGTTCAGGGAGTTTGGTGGCCTCGGGGAAGGTGGGGTCCCCCCTGGAGTGGGCTGTGGTGGAAGCGGCAACTCTGCTAGGACAGTCTTGCAACATGGGTGGCTGAGTTTGTTGTTGACCTTGACCGGGACGGCCACTTCATTGACTTGGCTGAGCCACATGGGCAGCATTAGCAAGTAGTTGCCGCCAAGACGAGAGTCAGCAATCTTTTCTTATAAGGAGCCCAATAATAAATAGTTGTTGCTTTGCAGGATATGCCATCGCTACTGCATCTTCTTTGTTTCTTACAACTCTTTACATATGCAACATCCATTCTTAGCTGGCCAGCCAGATTGATCCTACAGGCCACGGTTTGCCAACCCCTGGTCTAGGGCCATGTCAGGCCAACAAGAGAATGCTGGAGGCTAACCCAGAATCTAGTTTGAATGCCCTAGTTCAGTGGTTCTCAACCTGCAGGTCGCCACCCCTTTGGGGGTCGAACGACCCTTCCACAGGCGTCTCCTAAGACCATCGGAAAACACATATGTAATCACATATTGTTTTTGTGATTAATCACTATGCTTTCATTATGTTCCATTTGTAACAATGAAAAGACATCCTGCATATCAGATATTTACATTATGATTCATAACAGTAGCAAAATTACAGTTATGAAGTAGCAACGAAAATAATTTTATGGTTGGGGGTCACCACAACATGAGGAACTGTATTAAAGGGTTTCGGCATTAGGAAGGTTGAGAACCACTGCCCTAGTTGGTCAGCTCTAGTTGGGCCAGGCTGCCACCCAGAGGGTGTAGCCACCAAGATGTCCAGCAGGAAGAATCGTGACTCAAGAAGGGCCAGAGACAGAATCTTTAATTTCTAAAACAGGTCGTATAACTCCCACCCCTTCGCTCTCAGTCACTATCTAGGAAGCAGCCAAGTTGAACCCCTCTAGGAACACCCCCATTTAGTGACCAGACTCCCTGACTATGGTGTGTGGACCAGGAGGAAGAGTCAGAAACATATTTTTGAACTGATTTTGAGGAAACTGTTGCAACAATAATACCAGATGCCTGTGGATGGTGGGAAAAGTAGGAAGACCCGTCCAATACCTTAACTATCAACTACCTGCAATATGTCTGATGGGTTGGCTGACTGCTGCACCCTAATGGACGCCATCAGCATTTTTATTTTTATTTTTTAAATATTTTTAATAACATCAATGATGAGTGAGAACCATTGATCAGCTACCTCCTGCACGCCCCCCACTAGGGCTCGAGCCAGCAACCCGGGCATGTGCCCTGACTGGGAATCAAACCATGACCTCCTGGTTCATAGGTTGACATTCAACCACTGAACCACACCAGCCACGCAGCTATAAGCATTTTTTTTTCTTTTTTTTAAATATATTTTTATTTATTTCCGAGAGGAAGGCAGAGGGGGGGCGGGGATCAATGATGAGAGAGAATCATTGATTGGCTGCCTCTTGCACGCCCCCTACTGGGGATTGAGCCCGCAACCCAGGCATGTGCCCTTGACCAGGATCGAACCCAGGACCCTTCAGTCCACAGGCTGAAGCTCTATCCACCGAGCCAAACCAGCTAGGGCCCATCAGCATTTTTAAAAATTGATTTTTAGAGAGAGAGGAAGGGAGAGGGGGAGAGAGAGAGATATCAGTGTGAGAGAGAAACATCCATTGGTTGCCTCCCTCACACACGCCGACGGGGATCGAATCTGCAGCCTGGGTCATGTGCCCTGACTGGGAATCGAACTGGCGACCATTCGGTGCACAGAACGACACTCAACCAACTAAGTCACACAGGCCAGAACCGTCAGCTCTTAACTGAGCTCAACAGGTAGCAAACCAGGCCCAGTGGGTTGTGGGAACCTCTGGAAATGGGGGGATTGGGGCGGGGGCACACTGAGCCAGTGGCCTTGCTTCAGGCAGTAGAGTGGGGAACAGCCTTCCCTCCAAAGGGGTAGCTGCTACTCTTCCATTGCAAAACAGATATATGAGGACCAGGCCGGCTGCACGCCCGAATACACCGTTTACCCTTAACCATGTCAGACCTTACTAGCTGTCAAGTTTGAGTTGGCTTTCTCCAAAATGGAAACGTAAGGCTAGGGGAGTCACAAGGCCTCCCGAGGGTCAGGCCGCTGGCTGCTTTCAAGGAGAGCTTAATAGCTGCCTTTTCTTTATTTTTCTTTTTTTTAAAAAAAATATATTTTATTGTTTTTTTACAGAGAGGAAGGGAGAAGGATAGAGAGTTAGAAACATCGATGAGAGAGAAACATCGATCAGCTGCCTCCTGCACACCCCCTACTGGGGATGTGCCCGCAACCAAGGTACATGCCCTTGACCGGAATCGAACCTGGGACCCTTCAGTCCACAGGCCAACGCTCTATCCACTGAGCCAAACCGGCCAGGACATAGCTGCCTTTTCTTAAAAGAGGTGTACATGGCCTTTGCTGGGGTGGTTCAGTGGATAGAGCATCGACCTGTGGACTGAAGGGTCCCAGTTAGGGCACATGCCCGGGTTGCTGGCCCCATCGCCAGTAGGGGGCGTGCAGGAGGCAGCCAATCAATGATTTTTCTCTCATCATTGATGTTTCTATCTCTCCCTCTCCCTCTCTGAAATCAATTTAAAAAATATATTTTTAAAGGGGCGTGTACATGGTGGCTACCTCAGGCAGGTGGCGCTGTTGTGCTGGGAAATGGCCTCAGTCCGCAGCCATTAAATCATCACAGTTGAGATTTCCCTTTCTCCTTCTGGATTCTGCATTGTTCCGGTAGACTCCCATGGAGAGGGGGAGAGGGCGGCACATACTGCCGTGGCTGGATGGCAGAACCCCGACACTTATAGGATATCCACAGGGTGAGCAGGGGGGACATCAGTAACAACTGTCCCTTCAATAGTGGAAGCCACTACCTGGATGGCGTGGCTCAGTGGTTGGTTGAGCATCAGCCTGTGAACCAGGAGGTCACGGTTCTATTCTGTGCCTGGGTTGTGGGCTCAGTCCCCAGTGTGGGGCGCGCAGGAGGCAGCCAATCAATGAGTCTCTCTCATCATGGATGTTTCCATCTCTCCCTTTCCCTCTGAAATCAATAAAAAAAATATTTTTTTAAAAAAATACTGGAAGCCACAACTGCACGCTGAATGGGCCCAAAGGTCCCTACCTCACAGCTTTCTTCCCCCACCGGGAGCCTTCTCAAGTGAGTTCAGGTGCGTTTTCCTGCGGGGAACCTGGACCAAGGAGTCTAACCTGCCTGAGTCAGGGACGGCAGCATCAGCCTCTGTGGGACATACTGTGTCCAAGATCCATAAAGGCTGATCCTCGTTGGACCTCCTTGGTAGTTAGAGGCTGCAGGACCAACAGTTTATTCATTCATTCTTTCTTCTTTTTATTGTACATCTTTATAGTTTCACAAACAAGTGTGACAAATCACTCGGCATCTGGGTGTTTTCTAAAGCTGGACAACTTAGATCTTATTCATCAGCCTGCTGAACTGTTCCTTTTTCAGAAACAGAGACACCATCCCCAAATTTTCTGATATCCTTGTTTTTAACTGTTGTGGCTTGCTGAACCAAAGCAACTGAATTTGACACAAGTTCAATGTCATTGCCTTCAAGAACCAACTCATCGTTCTGGGTTTGAGATACTGAACAAGCGACGCCTGACCTCATCCGAACTCTGCGGATGTATTTTTCGCCCAAGAAATTTCTAATTTCAACAAGAGAACCATTCTCCTGAATAACGACGTTGGTGGGGAAGTGAGCGTACGCAGACCTCATCTTGAAACGGAAGCCCAGTGGAACGCCCTTGATCTTGTTGTGTATATGACCGCAGATAGGGCGAACTGTGGCCAGTTCCTTCCCATTTCCCCGCCATTTGTCAACCCGGAGCCTCTTCTTTTTCTTTCCAAGGAGACTGAGCTCTACATGGATGTGGTTGAAGTCCCTCCGCAGGGTGGCCCTGGGGCCCTTCACAATCACTGTGCGTCCCTTCAGCGTGATGTCCACATTTTCTGGGACGTCCACAGTCCGATCGCTGAAAATGGTCTTCATCCTCGCAGTAGATGCGGCAAAGAGGAAGCCTCACTCTTTCTTTTTTTAAATCTAATTTTGTTTTGTTTGTTAATCCTTACCCGAGGATATTTTTTCCATTGAAATCTGGTTGCCGCACAACACTTGGCCATGTTTCAAAGCCACTCTGCACCCAAAGAGGCAGATAGCTGGAACTCCTCCAATTGGAGAAAGGGTGTTTTGGTTGTGATTTCTGGATGCGCTGGTGGTTGCCGGCTTTCCTGCTATTTAACTAATAATTGCTGTCAGTTCCGCCTTGTCATTACCAGTTTAGTTTGTTATGGGTTGTTTAGTTAAACTGCATGGATAATGATGCATATTTGCTTCGATTCCATGTGCGCGTGGCCTGTAATTTCCCACTAATTAGACTTTTTAAAGACACATAGGCAGTTATCCGCTCAAATTTGCATCATCTGTTCCCCTGTTGCCAATGCAGATGTACACAGCGCCCACCCTCCCCGCTCCAAGAAAGAATTTGCTTCCGCCACCGAGTTCTGTAAAGTAGGGAGCAGGGGGGTGCGGATGGTTCTCTTCCCACTGAAGTGAGAGCCATCAAAATAGCCCAGACAAGAGGGGCTGGGCCGGAGTCAGATAGGAATAGTGGGGCTGAGCGGAGGGAACAGACCCCGAGATGTCGGAAATACAGCAAACTGACCAAGGTCACAACCCCCGCCCCCCCAGCCCTAACCCCCATGCCCAAAGGATCTGGACACCACCAGTTCCCCAAGAATCAAGCACCCAGACTCTCAAGTGGCTTTATTTCCCCGGTGTGGGGAGCTGAGTGCCTCTGTGGTCCCTGTGCCCCCAGGGCCCTGTAGCCTTCTCCCGCCCAGCGGGCTGTGGCGGGGCCTTAAGGGGGGCCCTGCCTGGGCTCCCGAGGCTGATCCTCCCAGAGTGGGGCTGGTTCTGGGAGGGGCCGGGCCTGCTGTGGTTCCAACGGGTGAGACTCCTGCAGTGGCGCCGACAGCGATCCAGTCCACGGCATGGGGCCCACCTCCAGACAGGGCCACCGCGTACTGGGGTCCAGGGCCAGCTAGGCCTTCCTCTGGGGGCACAACTCCCCGTGGCGCTACTCCTTGAAGCCTGCCATCAGGGCTCAGTCTGGGGGAGGGAGAAGGGAGAGAACAGGTGGTGGGCACAGAGCAGAAGACAGAAACAATGGGACACCAGCGAGAAGCAGAAAGACCCGTGAAAGGTCCAAAGGAAGCCGAGAGAGTGGAGGAGGGACAAAGAAAGGATCGCCAATGAGAAAGAGAAATAGGGGAACAGGGGCCGGGAAAGGAGGCGCACAGGAGGCCGTGACAGAGGCCGGAGGTACATGCAGGTCGGCCCTACGCACTGACCTTTGGGCCCCGGCGGGGCCGGGGGTGAAGGCCCCCCTGGCGGAAGCAACGCAGAGCGGCTCAGGGCCTCGGCCACCCAGCCCAGGACGCGGCTACAGTGCTGGACCTGGGGAGCAGATGGGATATCGGGGCGCCCTACGGAAACCCACTGCCTCCCGCCCCGCCCACACCGCCCAGCCTGGCCCGCACTCCTCACCTCCTGTTCCAGCCCTTCAGACGCTGCTCGTACTCGCGGACCTGCCTCAGCTGCTTCAACGCCATGTCCACCCTGCGCACCCAGGACTTCAGGCCGGAGCCGCGGGGAGCCCACTCGCCCCGCCCACCCGGGGCCCCGCCCACCTAGGTCCGCGCTCCGCCCACCTGGGGCCCCGCCCCTGTGGCTCCGCCCCTTCCCGCTTTCCAGGACCCCGCCCACTCAGGCTCCGCCCACTCATGCCCCGCCTCCAGCCTGGTGCTCTGCAAACCCAGCCCATCCTCCCAACCAATCTATGTCTCGGGACACACCCCAGAGGCCAGAAGCCCCGCCCCCGGCCAGGCCCCGCCCTCACTTCTGCGACGTGCGCTTCATACGCTCCGAGTCACTTTCCCGCTTGTCCCTCGCCCGCGCCAATAGGAAATTCTCCTTCTGCACCGATTCCCACGTCAACAGCTTCCTCTCGGCTTCCTTAGGGAGGTGGACCCCTGGAGGGCAGGGTCCGGACAGAGTCAAGGGCCCGCCCCTCCTGGGGCCGGAACCCGTCCCGTCCCGCAATCCCCACCCAAAACCCTGCCTGAGCTCAGACCACGCCCCCGACAGCCTGAGCCACGCCCACCGGCGCCTCCGCCATCCTCCCCGGCTTATCCGTGTTCTTTCTCTCAGGGCCCCGCCCCTGGGGTTCCTCTGTGTTGGGCCAAGACCCGCTTCTCACGAAAATGCCGTAGGATGGGGGAGGCCGGCAGGCTGGCCCGGTGCCTGCGCAATCCACGGAAGAGGAGGCGCACGTGCGAGATGATGATGAAGGGTGGGGCCAGCGCCGGCCGAGAGTGAAATTCCCGGATGAGGCTGTAGCGCTGCGCCCTTCCAATAGAGGTCGCTGTTGCCCTGTACTTTGCCGAAGGTGTAGCTGTGGGGACCAGAGGTCAAGGGTCACCAGAGGTCGCTGCCCAGTCAAGGGCGGAGGATCAAGGTGAGATGTCAGGCAATGCGTTCAAAGTCCAAGGCAGCAGGCGGATAGATGTCAGAATCAATAATGTCGGAGGTTATTACCAGATGGTAGAATCAATAATGTCGGAGGTTATTCCGAAATGCAATTAGTAGTTAGGGTAGGAGGGCCAAGGGTAAGAGATTAGAGGTCAAGAAGGGGATGGTGTCATGGATTAGGGTAGAGGTTGTAGTCAGGTTCCAAAGTCAGTCTGAACACAATTAAAATCAGAAATAAAATGGGGACATTACTTCCAAACTTCCAGAAATAAAAAGGATTATAAGAGAATAGTATGGTGGTCGGGTAGCTCAGCTGGTTAGAGCCTCATCCCGGCTCGCCAGGGTTGCGGGTTCCATCATCGGTCAGGGCACATACAAGAATCAACCAACGAATGCAGAAATAAGCGGAACAACAAATCAATGTTCTTCTCCACCCTCCTCTAAAATCAAGTTTTTAAAAAAGATAACCTAGATAAAATGGAAAAGTTCCTAGAAACACACAAACTACCTAAACTGACACAAGAAGAAATAGAAAATCTCAAAAGACCTATCACAAGTAAACAAGTAAAGAGATAACTAATCAAACACACACACACACACACACACACACACACAGCCCAGGGCCAGGCTTCACTGGTGAATTCTATCAAACATTTAAAAAACAACACCAATCCTTTTCAAACGCTTCCAAAAAGGTGAATAGGAGAGAACATTTCCTGAATCATTCTATGATGCCAGCATTTCCCATTATACCAATATCAAAAGAAAAGAAAATTACAGATCAATATTCTTGTTTTGTTTTGTTAATCCTCACTCGATATTTTTTCCATTGATTTTTAGAGAGAGTGGAAGGGAGGGGGAGAGACAGAAACACAAACATTAATGTGAGACACACTGATTGGCTGCCTCCCACACGTGGCCCAGTTGGGGATCGAGCCTGCAACCGAGGTACATGTTCTGGACCGGAATCAAACACACCACCCTTCAGTCCTCAGGCTGATGCTCTAACCACTGAGCACTGGCTAGGGCAAGCACGTCAAACTCGTGGCTGGTGAGTCTCAGAGTTTGACATGATTGGGCTAGGGCAGTGATGGCGAACCTTTTGAGCTCCGCGTGTCAGCATTTTGAAAAACCCTAACTTAACTCTGGTGCCGTGTCACATACAGAAATTTTTAAATATTTGCAACCATAGTAAAACAAAGACTTATATTTTTGATATTTATTTTATATATTGAAATGCCATTTAACAAAGAAAAATCAACCCAAAAAATGAGTTTGCGTGTCACCTCTGACACGCGTGTCATAGGTTCGCCATCACTGAGTTAGGGCATAGATCAATATACATGCGAAATTTCTCAGCAAAATACTAGCAAACGTAATTCAGAAGGATAGTAAAAGGATTATATACCATGACCAAGTAGGATTTATCCCAGGAATACAAAGGTGGGTCAACATATAAAAATCAACCAATGTAATTCTCTACCGTAATAGAACAAAGGGAAACAAATCACATCATCATCTCAACCGACCCAGAGACACAGAAAAGGCATTTGACCAAATTCAACACCTTTTCATGATTAAAAAAAAAAGCCTCGCCCTAACCGGTTTGGCTCAGTGGATAGAGCGTCGGCCTGCGGACTGAAGGGTCCCAGGTTCGATTCCTGTCAAGGGCCTGTACCTTGGTTGCGGGCATATCCCCAGGAGGGGGTGTGCAGGAGGCAGCTGATCGATGTTTCTCTCTCATCAATGTTTCAGACTCTCTATCCCTCTCCCTTCCTCTCTGTAAAAAATCAATAAAATATATTTAAAAATAAAAATAAAAAGCCTCATAAAAGTCAGAATAAAAGGAAACTTCCTCAACATGGTAAAGGGTATTTATGAAAAACCCCAGGTTTCTCCCCTCAGCCTGGACTCAGGGAGAGGATCAGAGTCCACAGTCCAGGTCAGAAGCAGAGTCTGCCTGGGCCTGAGGACAGGGCAGCATTAGATTTTAGGGACTAAAGGTGAGTTGATGAGGCTGGGATCAAGAATCAATCATGCTGGGGTCAAAGGTCATGCCAGGGTCAATGTCAGGGTGGGTGACCTCAGATCAGCGCGGGCGGGGCTCCTCACCTGAACATGGCGATGAGGAGGTTGACCAGCAGGATGTTGGCCACGAGCAGGAAGATGACGAGGAGGAGCACCACCAGCCAGTTGGCGTAAAGGGAGACGCAGGAGCCCGCCTGGGCCCCCACCGGGCGCGCCCAGAAGCCCACCTCCGAGGAGCAGTTGACGTGATCCATGAGGGCCACTGTGGAGGGAGACACTCAGATGGGGGCAGAGAGACAGAGACCGAACGAAGACGGAAATCCAGAGGGGCACCCGGCCGGCGTGGCTCAGCGGTTGAGCATCAACCTATCAACTGGAAGTCACAGTTCGATTCCCCGTCAGGGCACGTGCCCGGGTTGCAGGCTGGATCCCCAGTGGGGGGCGTGCAGGAGGCAGCCAATCGATGATTCTCTCTCATCATGGATGTTTCTATCTCTCCCTCTCCGTCCTCTTTGTTTGTTTGTTTGCTTATTTATTTTTCTCCCTTCCCCTCTGAAATCAATTTTTTATTGCCTTTTTTTATGTGTATTGAATTCTCCTGATTTATTTATTTATTATTTTTTTATCTTTAATTTCTTTATTGGTTAAGGTATTACAAATGTGTCCTCATCCCCCCATGAACCCCCACTCTCCCCCCCGCCCCCCACTCATGCTCTCATCCCCCTGTTGTCCGTGTCCATTGGTTTGGCTTATATGCATGCATATAAGTCCTTTGGTTGATCTCTTCCCCTTACCCCCTCCCTCCCCTACTTTCCCTCTGGGGATTGATAGTCTGATCGCTGTTTCTCTGTCTTTGGATCTGAAATCAATTTTTTAAAAAAAATCTAGAGGGGCGTGGGGAGACGGAATCCCAGAAAGCAAGGGGACAAGACCCAACGAAACACAGCAAGGGTTCTAGACCCAAAGACAAGAGGACAGAGATGCAGAGAGAGGAGGCCAGAGTCCCCTGGGGATGAAGGGGGAGTTGGGGGGCTGCTTAGAGATGCAGAGAGAGACGGGGACCCAGAGAGAAGGGTGCAGAGACCCACCCAGAGACGGGGAAGAGAGAGAAGGGACTCAGAGGGTGCCAGCCCCCCTCCCTCCTTACCGTCCATCTCCTCCTGCGGGATCTGCCCGAAGATCTGCAGGTAGGGCCGGTAGAAGACGCGGCGCAGGATCTGCGGGAGGTCCTGGTCCCTGGGCCTGAGGAGACCCTCCGTGGCCACCCCGTAGGCCACCAGCCACACTCCGAGGAAGAAGAGGAAGAAGAACACATCCTTCATCTGCAGGAGAGGGAGATGAGACCAAGGCTGGCCCCGCCCTCCCGGGACCTGGCCCCGCCCCCAGGGCTCTGGCCCCACCCCCAGGGCTCTGGCCCCGCCCTCCCTGGACCTGGCCCCGCCCCCAGGGCTCTGACCCCGCCCCCAGGGATCTGGCCCCGCCCTCTCGGGACCTGGCCCCGCCCTCCAGGGTTCTGGCCCCACCCCCAGGGCTCTGGCCCCGCCCTCCAGGCTCTGGCCCCGCCCACCGGGCCCCACCCAGGCCCCACCCCTCACCATCTTGTTCACGATGACGATCTTGGGCCCCAGCTGTTTATTGACCGTGAAGATGTGCAGCAGGCGCAGCGTGAAGACCATGAAGTCCAGGCAGAGGACTGTGCGGCCCAGGTCGTACAGGCCCGGGGTCAGCCTGGGGTGTGGGAGACGAGACAGGGGTCACTCAAGGGTCCCAGGGTGCATAGGAAACCTGCGTCTTCCCCGCACCAGGCTGCAGATGGGCTGTGGCCTCCCCCATTCACCCGGGTGCACGCAGATCTCAGTGCCAGCTGGGCCGGGCCAGCACGGGCATCCACTAAATACCAGCCGCACGAAGCACAGCCTTAACAAAAAACTAGGAGGTCCCCGTAACATCAAGTTCAAGACACGACAACCAACGGCAGTATGGGGTCGTGGACTGGCGCCTGGACCAGAGAAGGACATCAGTGGGACAGCTGGGTTAGTTTGAATAAGATTTCGGGTCTCGATAAGGTAAGATGTTAACATTTGGAGGATCGGGGTGAAAGGTGTATGGCCATTCTCTGTACTGTGTTTGCAATATTTTTTGTTAGTCTTGGTTATTTCAAAGGAAAAGTTACAGACTAAAAGAATGCTTAAGGTAGCAAAGTAAAAAGACAAGCGTCAGAGTTTGAGAAGATAGAACAAAACCACCAAGGATTAGGATCCAGATATATAGATATAGATATAGATATAGATATAGATATAGATATAGATATAGATATAGATAGATAGATAGATATGCAAGAGATCAATGAACATAAAAATTATTTTTAAGTGGAGGCAAAGGATATGAAAAGACAATTGAGCCCTGGCCTGTTTGCTCAATGGTTAGAGCGTCGATCCTTGGACCGAAGGGCCACAAGTTTGATTCCTGGTCAAGGGCACATACCTTGGTTGCAAGTTCCCCAGTCCCGGTAGCAACCAATCAATGTGTCAATGTGTCTCTCACGTCCATGTCTCTCTCTCTCTCTCTCTCTCTCCCTCTTTCCCCTTCTCCTCCTTTTCATCTCTCTATAAATATTTGGAACAAATATCCTCGGGTGAGGATTAAAAAAATAAATAAAAAGATAATTGACAGAAGTCCATGTGACCATTAGTTATGAAAAGATGCCCAACTTAACTAGTAGTCAAGGATGCATAAATATAAAAAAGAGAGGTCATTTTTGGCACAAAAAAAAAAAAAAGTTAAGCTAAGTTGAGAGCTACAAAATTTTAAAGACTGAAAATACTAGATTTTGCCAAGCATGTCCTTCAGAGGGCACTTTCTTACCCTGAGGGTGGGTGAAATCTATCCACATCAAGAATAGGTTCACTTCAACCTACAAAATTTAAATCTCCCATGTAAACTTGTATTACTTTGGAATAATAAAAAATTAGAAACAACCAAAATGTCCATCTGGAAGGGACTGGTAAAACAAAACAATTCACCCATGCAGTTCTGGAATTTGCTGGAAATTTCTCCACGGTAAGCCGAGATCTTGGGATTTTTTTTTTTTCTCTCCACGCAATACTTCTCCTCTCCCCTAGAAAACGCTAAGCTTGACAAAATGTCTAAAATACGCTGGTACCTCTAGAGCAGCGGTTCTCAACCTGGGGGTCGAACGACTCTTTCACAGGGGTCGCCTAAGACCATCGGAAAACACAAATATAATTACGTATTGTTTTTGTGATGAATCACTATGCTTTCATTATGTTCAATTTGTCACAATGAAAAGACATCCTGCATATCAGATATTTACATGACGATTCATAACCGTAGCAACATTACAGTGATGAAGTAGCAACGAACATAATGTTATGGTTGGGGCTCACCGCAACATGAGGAACTGTATTAAAGGGTCGCGGCATGAGGAAGGTTGAGAACCACTGCCCTAGAGCATGGGCGAACAAGGCCTTCCCCTTTCATCTCAGGAGATATTATATACAAAAATACAAGAGATAAGTGCAAGCTCAGGGTCCTGCCAAACTCTCTGGCATTGCTGTTGGGATAAAGTGATCCTGTCGTCTTCCTGGGTAGCATTTCTAACAGAGCATGGGAGAGGCATTCCTCCCAGTGAATCCGCTGAGAAGAGACGAGGGTGTAGCCCCTGTAAATAGTCACCAGACTCTGTCCACAAAGCTCTTTGTTCTCAAAAGGGGCGGTGTCCCCACAGCGAGGACTTTGTAGAAAAAGAAACATGATCAGCCCGGGACTGGCCCCAGAGCAGCGAATACGTGATGGCTATCTGGCGCAGAAAATGAAAGAGACTTTGTGGAGACTCTTTGGGCCCGATTTCTCTCTCTTCAAGGGCGGGATTTTTGTCTCCGCGCCTTAGGAAAAGAACGCGTTCACTCGTTACATTCTGGCCGGGAGAAGCCTGTCTTGTCTGATCTTTAGCCACTGGTTCCCTCCTTCTGGAACCCGATGCAGCATATTTTATTTTTTTTCAAAAATATATATTTTATTGATTTTTTACAGAGAGGAAGGGAGAGGGATAGAGAGTTAGAAACATCGATGGGAGAGAAACATCGATCAGCTGCCTCCTACACGCCCCTCACTGGGGATGTGCCCGTAACCCAGGTACATGCCCTTGACCGGAATCGAACCTGGGACCCTTGAGTCCGCAGGCCGACGCTCTATCCACTGAACCAAACTGGTTAGGGCCCGATGCAGCATATTTTCAAAGAATACCGTATATTTGCAAACATTGACATGGGAAAAATGTTGTAGGTGAAAAGGAAAAGTTGCAGAAAGATACATAAAATATAGTGTCGTTTGTGTAGCAAAGAAGTATCGGCATCTCTCCATGTAAATGCACAGAGAAAGAACAGGCGGGGTGTGCACCCAACTGTCGAGGGAAGTCACTGCTGAGAAAGTGAGACACTTGAAAAAACTGAGGAAACCGTTGGTTCCCGTTCTATTCCTTCACTTGCTTCATCTTGTTCAGTGAGGACATATTTTTGCATTTCTTTGGCAATAGACTGCATTTCAAAGATCTTTTCAATTGAGATAGAGTGATGACTCAAGGAGAGAGAGAGAGAGCACAGGCCATACTCTAAGTACCATTGTGGGTGATCGCAGGACATTAGGGGAGCACAAAGGAGGGACCCAGAGTCTGGGTGGGATAAAGGAAGGCTTTAAAGACAGAGGCCGCAAGCCTGAGGCCTACAGGAAGTGCAGGAGTTGGCGTGGCCAAGGAGAGGAAGGGGCAGTGTTTCAGGAAGGGGGGACCAGCGCGTGCCAAGACCCAAAGACAATGTGTTCCCAAGGACGTTTAAATGTGCCCTTTGTGCCACTCTCTGGGCACCACACGGTATGATCCGGGAACTATGGCAGGAAGGAACCAACGTTATGTCGCCCATTCTTGGCAACAGAAAGTAATTGAGGGGAAATTCCTCAAAATCTGTTTTTGTTTTTTTTTTTAAATATATTTTATTGTTTTTTTACAGAGAGGAAGGGAGTAGGATAGAGAGTTAGAAACATTGATCAGCTGCCTCTTGCACACTCCCTACTGGGGATGTGCCCGCAACCAAGGTACATGCCCTTGACTGGAATCAAACCTGGGACCCTTCAGTCTGCAGGCCGATGCTCTATCCACTGAGCCAAACCGGTCAGGGCTCAAAATCTGTTTTTTATAAATCAGCTAAGAAATGGTTGAAACGGTCAGCATTTTTGTGGACTAAATCACTGACACAACATTCAGGCCTCCCTGATGAAATCTGAACCGATGACATTTCACCCGGGAAAAGTACAATTCACAAACACAGACCCGAAACTGGGCAAAATCCAATCCAGACAAAAACGCCAATGATGAACCGATGTTTGTGTAAAACTCAACCCAGATGCTAGGTAACCGTGCGGAAATCATGTCAGAAACAGAGAATAACTGAAGCTAGTTTCATTGCCCTGCACATAAAACTGATCAAGGCAGTTTCAAAGTACTTCCTTGGTAAGAATCCGTCAGCTCCGGTGAAATCCTGATTACAAATTTATAATTACACAGACTCAAAATATCAGGGTCAAGGTCACAGCCCCTGGACCTGGGATGCAGGAACTGGAAGGTTTCAGAGAGGCCGGGGTGCGGAGGAAGAGAAACAAAGAAATCAGGAGACAGCGCTGCAGAGAGGGGCGGCCTAGACAGGCGGGACCCCAATGCCAGGTCCAGGCGCGGGGGGTGGGGGTGGGGAGCGCTGGGTCAGCTCTGGTCTTGGAAGGACCCTTGTGGGGATGGGCTGGAGGGAAGAGCCTGGAGTCCAGGAGGCTGGGGTGAGGGTCCAGGCCAGATAGGCAGCCATGGAGATGGAGGGGGGGGGGGGGACAGAGAGAGGCAGGGGCCAGGAGGCCAGGGCCTGGGCTGTGGAGGAAGAGGAAAGAGGTGAGGGTGGTGCCAATGCCGGGCCAGGTCTGGGGGCTCAGAGAAACCTCCAGTGAGCTCCAGATCGAGCATAAATAGCGGGTTCTCCCTTTAGTCCTCTCATCCCTGAAGCAGCTCTCCCCGCGGGATCAAATTGTTTCTAGACCATCTTTACGCAGTACGTTCCATCAAGAATGGGTTTCTGTTTGTTTTTTAAGAATAATCGGAGACAGGTCCTGGCCGGGTAGCTCAGTTAGTTAGATACACCAACGTTTCGGGGTCTCTCCCCCGGCAGGACATTAGAAGAAGCAACCAACAAATGCATAAATAATTGGAACAACAGCCCTAGCCGGTTTGGCTCAGTGGATAGAACATCGGCCTGCAGACTGAAGGGTCCCGGGTTCAATTCCGGTCAACGGCACATGCCCGGGTAGTGGGCTTGATCCCCAGTAGGGGGCATGCAGGAGGCAGCCAATCAATGATTCTCTCTCTCTCTCTCTCTCTCTCTCCCTTCCTCGCTGAGATCAATAAAAATATTTTTAGAAAAAATAGTAATAGCCCTAGCTGGCATGGCTCAGTGGTTGAGTGTCGACCTATGAACCAGGAGGTCACAGTTTGATTCCCAGTCAGGGCACGTGTCTGGGTTTCAGGCTTGATCCCCAGTTGGGGGTGTGCTGGAGGCAGCGATCAATGATTCTCTCTCATCATTGATGTTTCTATCTCTCTCCCCTCTCCCTTCCTCTCTGAAATCAATAAAAATATATTTTATTTTATTTATTTTTTTAAAAAATATTTTATTGATTTTTTACAGAAAGGAAGGGAGAGAGATAGAGAGTTAGAAACATCGATGAGAGAGAAACATCGATCAGCTGCCTCCTGCACATCTCCCACTGGGGATGTGCCCGCAACCCAGGTACATGCCCTTGACCGGAATCGAACCTGGGACCCTTCAGTCCTCAGGCGGACGCTCTATCCACTGAGCCAAACCGGTTCTGGCAATAAAAATATATTTTAAAAATAATAATAATAAAATAATTGGAACAGCAAATCGATGTTTCTCTCTCCCTCCCTCTCTCCCTCCCTCCCAGGGGTCAGGGGTTCGGAGCCACGGGCACTCACCGGCAGCCGACGCCCAGGAGGAAGCAGGTGAGGGCCACCAGGTCACACTGGTTCCACGTGTCCATGAGGTAGAGGTGCAGCCGGCGGCGCAGCGGGGCCTGGCAGTGGCCGGGCCCGGGCCCGCCGGTGGCCAGGCTGCCCCAGCCGCCCCCCAGGCTCTGGCGGAACTCCTCGCAGAGCAGGGTGAAGACCCAGAAGTAGAGCAGCAGCTCCAGGGCGCCGGGCGCCGAGGGCTGGAAGTCGATGAGCAGCACCCGAGCGAAGAGCATGAGGAAGAGCAGGTAGCTGACCACGTTGCCCAGGAAGGCCGTCACCGGCGCCCCCCAGAACTGGGACCAGCGCCACAGGCGTGGGGAGCACCCCCTCCGGCTGGGCTGACTCAACACCCCCAAAGGCATCTTCTCAGGGGGATCTGCTGGCCCTGGGGGTGGGGGGGGGAGAGAGAAGGGAGAGCTCAGCCTGACCTCTGAACCCGACCTTCACCACTGTCAAGACCACTAACCTGTCACGTGACCTCCTGCACCTTCACGATTTCTGACCCTGCCGAACTGAAACTAAGTCTGCGGTCCGCCTGCCATGTCCTTGACTTGTGACCTCTGACCTCTGAAAGCCCCTACCATCAAGACTGCTGACCTTGCCCTAACCGGTTTGGCTCAGTGGATAGAGCGTCGGCCTGCGGACTGAAAGGTCCCAGGTTCGATTCCGGTCAAGGGCATGTACCTGGGTTGCAGGCACATCCCCAGTGGGAGGTGTGCAGGAGGCAGCTGATCGATGTTTCTCTCTCATCGATGTTTCTGGCTCTCTATCCCTCTCCCTTCCTCTCTGTAAAAAATCAGTAAAATATATATAAAAAAAAAAAAAAGACTGCTGACCTTTCACCTCTTACCGCCACCCTTCTGGCCTCTGGCCCCTGGGGTGACTCCTGACTCTTGTCTAAAGTCCAAATCCCCCTTCTTTCACCATCACAATCTCTGACTTTCTCTGTCTTGGACCCTCAAATATGCACCTCCACTCTGCAGATTTATCAGAAGACTGATAAATATTTCCTTTCATTTGCTTAGGGCCGATTTTGAAAACACCTTTCATGGGTACCGTGGCATAGAGATGAAGAGCAAAGGCCCTGGCCCTGGCCAGTGTGGCTCAGTTGGTTGAGTATTGTCCAAGCACCGGAAGGTCACAGGTTTGATTCCCAGTCAGGGCACATGACCAGGTTGCAGTTTGGTCCCTGGTTGGGGTATGTTCAGGAAGCCACCGATCAATGTTTCTCTCTCACATCGATGTTTCTCTCTCTCCCCCTCTCCCTTCCTCTCTCTCTGAGATCAATATAAACTTTTTTTTTTTTTTTTTTTAAAGCAAAGGCTCTGGAGTAAGAAAAAAAAATAGGCAAAGTCTCCCTAAATTAACCAAATCCACCCAGTTCCACTTGCTTATTGAGATAACAGTGATGGCGAACCTATGACATGCGTGTCAGAGGTGACACGCGAACTCATTTTTTTGGTTGATTTTTCTTTGTTAAATGGCATTTAAATATATAAAATAAATATCAAAAATGTAAGTCTTTGTTTTACTATGGTTGCAAATATCAAAAAATTTCTATATGTGACACGGCACCAGAGTTAAGTTAGGGTTTTTCAAAATGCTGACACGCCGAGCTCAAAAGGTTCGCCATCACTGAGATAGAAGTACATGTAGCGTGAAGCAAATTTATTTCCAATGAGGAACTCCTGGGTGGCAGAACCGAACCTTGACCACGCCTTGAGCTCGGCATTTGGGAAACTGCCTCAGTATCTTCAGTGGCTGCGTGAAACCAGTACCTCCGGAAGCCCCCTTCTCTGCTCCGGCCTCGCTCCCGGTACCCGGAGCTCCTGCGGCTGCCCAGGCCGCCCCACCGCGTGCGGTGCTGGTGCTGCGCTCACCTGACAGGCCCTTCCCCGTTGAGGCTCCCGTCCACGTCAAACCCCAGGTCCTTCTGTGTGGACTCCTCCGCTGACTTCCTGGCATGGAGAGAGGCACAGAGTGAGAACGGGGGAGGGAGCAGTGGGAGAGGAATTCTCCAGAGATACCCAGCTTCTTTACCCAGAGATATGGCAGGGAGACGGGGAGGTGCCCCGCTAGAGTCACCCTAAAGGGAACCATCCCAGAGCCATGCCTGCGGGCAGAAGAATTGCCCGTAGAGATAGAGAGCCCCCCGAAAGCTCACCTCCCAGAACGTGCCCCAGTGTTGGGGAGGGAAAGAGAGGAAATAAGGCGGAAGCACTGGGAGGACTGAGAGGTGGGCAGAGCTGAGCAGGAAGAATGATGAGCAGCGCCCTCCTACCAACCTAACCCCGGAACTGACCTGAAGGTGATGAGGTTGGTGTAGATGAGTGGGGGGCAAAAGAAGGCGAGAACCAGGGCCCAGATGGGCGTGGAGCTGTCCATCTCCCCCCACCACTTCTGTGTCAGCAGAGACTGTGTGGGTGGGGGTGGGGAAGGTTAGAGCCTGAATCTCCCCCAGCCCTTCCCGAAGACCCCAGGCAAGAACTGGCCCACGGCTCCAGGGCCCAGAGCAAGCGCTCAATGTGGGGACCACAACTATCGGGGTCCTGGCCTTTGACCACCTTCCCTCAGGTTCGAGTCGACGGTTATTAACACAACTAGAGGCCCGGTGCACGAAAACTGTGCACTGGAAAGGGTCCCTCAGCCTGGCCTACGCCCTCTCACAGTCCAGGACCCCTCGGGGGATGTCCACCTGCTGGCTTAGGCCCACTCCCCCCCCCCCCATCCCCCGGGGATTGGGCCTAAGCCGGCAATCAGACATCCCTCTCACAGTCTGGGGCTCTTGCAGGCCGGGACCCCTCGCTCCTTACCACCCGCCTGCAGCGGAGGTGGGAGAGGCTCCCGCCACCACCGCTATGCTCACCAGCCGTGAACCAGGCTTCTGGCTGAGTGGCACTCCCCCTGTGGGAGCACACTGACCACCAGGGGGCAGCTCACATCATAGCGATGGTCAATGCACATCATAGCGACTGGTGGTTCGGCCGTTCAGTCGATTTGCATATTAGGGTTTTATTATAAAGGATATGGCAGGTACTGGGCTAAGCACTCTGCATAGATTAGCTCACATAGCCCTCGCCACACCCCAGGAAGACAGGCACTAGTATTTTCTCCCTGTTCACAGATAGAGCACAGGGGGGTTAAGATAAGGGCATAAAATAGACCCCATGAGCCAGACCGGCATGGCTCAGGGGTTGAGCGCGGACCTATGAACCAGGAGGTCACGGTTCAATTCTGGGTCAGGGCACATGCCCGGGTTGCAGCGTGCAGGCGGCCACCCATAGATGTTTTGCTCTTATCATTGATGTTTCTGTCTCCCTCTCCCTCTCCATTCCTCTCTCTCTAAAAACCAATAAAAACATATTTAAAAAAAAATAGACCCCAGGAGTTTAACCATTGTTCGAAGCAAAGAACTCTGGGTAATTATTTGAAATGCCAATCAAATCATTCCCACGGCTTGGGGGGGGGGACGACTTCCTGTTGGGATAAGCTGGACTTTCTGTCTGCAGGCAGAACGCCGGGTATTGAGGGTGGGACTCTCCGTGCCCCTGGAAACTCTGGGGGCAAGCAGGGCTTCCGGAAAGAGGGGAAATTCCTGGCAGGAAAGGCAGCATTTCCTAACCCAGAGTTTATGTCCAAAACACCAGGTAATGAATGGGTGAGGGCCATTCTCATGGCTGAGGACCAGAACCGGGAGGGACTTGCTCGGGGTTCATCGGGGATCCTGTGTCGAGGGGAACGTTTTAGGGGGTGGGAGGCTGTGC
>NW_005873204.1:21296-27886 GCF_000147115.1 Myotis lucifugus
TCATCCTGCACGGCCCCCGGGGCGTCGAAGGGTCTGTTTGGGACCGTGGTCGGCAAACTGCGGCTCGCGAGCCACCTGCGGCTCTTTGGCCCCTTGAGTGTGGCTCTTCCTAAGCCTTGGGAGTACCCTAATGAAGTTAATGACAATGTACCTACCTATATAGTTTAAGTTTATAAAAATGTGGCTCTCAAAAGAAATTTCAATCGTTGCACTGTTGCTATTTGGCTCTGTGGACTAGTGAGCTTGCCGACCACTGGTTTGGGAGGCCGGCCTCTGACGCTCACCTGTACTCCATCCTGGGCAAAGAAGGCGCGGGCATCGGCCTGCATGGCGAGCTGCAGGCAGGTGGCATCCCCCCAGAACGGGCAGCGCCGCAGGAGCAGGTGGGCAGCCCGGTCCTCGCTGCTGCGGTGGCATTCGCCAAAGAGGTCTGGGAGCGGGAGGGTCAGTGAGAGGCAGAACAAGGAGTAAGGAGACCGTGTGAGCGGAGAGATGAGGGGTTGGCGGGGAGGGAGAGGGTTATGAGAGGAGCAGGGAGACGCACAGACCCCCGTCACCGCAGCCCTGGACCCCTGCCCCCAGGCACCCTTGCCCCACGCACCAACACCCAGCCCCTCAAACTTGGCTGCCAGCTCCTTCCTGTGCGCTGCCTCCTCAGCCTCGGACTCCAGGCGCGCCAGCACCCGGAGCAGCAAACAGGCCCCTAGAGCCGAGGCCACGGCGTTGGAGCCCTGGAGAGACAGAGAGAGAGGTGGTGGACAGGGTCCGAGGGTGAGGAGGGGGCAGCAAGCCTGTGATCAAGGGAAGGGACAAAGCCAGAGTTCAGAAATTAACCGGGGTCAACAGAGGCCACGGATAAAGGGATGTTCGTGGGTGGATCTGGAAGAAACTGGACACCAGGTGAAAAGGTCAGACGTCAGAACAGCGGTTCTCAACCTGTGGGTGGCGACCCCTTTGGGGGTCGAACGACCCTTTCACAGGGGTCACCTAAGACCATCGGAAAACACATATATAATTACACATTGTTTTTGTGATTAATCACTATGCTTTCATTATGTTCAATTTGTAACAATGAAAAGACATCCTGCAGATCAGATATTTACATGACGATTCATAACAGTAGCAAAATTACAGTGATGAAGTAGCAACGAAAATAATTTTATGGTTGGGGGTCACCACAACATGAGGAACTGTATTGAAGGGTCGCGGCATCAGGAAGGTTGAGAACCACTGTGTCAGAGCGTTCAGAGAGCAGGGGCTGGGCTGGTTAGAATGGCCTCAGAGATTAAGGACAGGCCGGGGAGCAGCTGGAGATGTCACCCAAAATGCCGGGTAGAGAGCTTCAAACGCCATCCCTCCACAAAAGCAACAAACAAGCTGGCCAAAACTGTCAGAATCCACTTTTTTAAAAAAATTCTGGAACCTAATATAAAACGTACAACAAATAGGAAAATGCTTAATGAAGAACGAAACTGTTAAATTTCAGTAAGCCATGGCTCAGTGGTTGAGCTTCGGCCTGTGAACCGGGAGGTCACAGTTCGATTCCAGGTCAAGGGCACATGCCTGGGTTGCAGGCTCCATCCCCAGTGTGGGGCATGCAGGAGGCAGCCGATCAATGATTCTCTCTCATCATGGATGTTTCTATCTCTGTCCCTCTCCCTTCCTCTCTGAAATCTATATATATATTTAGAAAGAGCACTGTGACATTTTAACTAACCTGCTTACCATCGCCAACTCCCCAGCTCGGTGGCGCCTGAAGGGTTTGGGGTACCAGAAGGAGCAATTCAGATCTTTTTTTTTTTAAAGGGGAGAATGATGATTTTTATTTTTATTTTTTTAAATATATTTTATTGATTTTTTTACAGAGAGGAAGGGAGAGGGATAGAGAGTTAGAAACATCGATGAGAGAGAAACATCGATCAGCTGCCTCCTGCACACCCCCTACTGGGGATGTGCCCGCAACCAAGGCACATGCCCTTGACCGGAATCGAACCTGGGACCCTTCAGTCCGCAGGCCGACGCTCTATCCACTGAGCCAAACCGGTTAGGGCAGGAATTCAGATCTTCCTCTTACGTAACTGTGGTTGTGCGTGTGGTTGTGTGTGGCTCCCTGAAGAAAACAGCTCAAGAGCTTGCCTTTGTTCCCCTGTCCTTGGAACTTCCCCAGGACAGAAGCGGCTTCCCAGGTGGTGTTTGAAAGCATTTAAAAATAAAGAGCGGCCCTCTTACAACTCAAGAACAAAAAAAAAGACAAAAGAATAGCAGCCCAGGTAGTAATAGACATACCGAACAGCTGGGGAGGGAAGTGGCTGGGGAGGGAGAACCTGGGGGGACTCGGGGTTTATAAAGCTCCTGTGTGTTCCAAGGGGCTTAGAAGGCTACAGGCATTGACAAGCCTGGATGCCTGCCCGGAAATGACTAGAGAAAGCCCCGAGCTTCCACTTCAGGCTGACCTTTAGGCAACCAAAGCCGGAAGCGACAGATAAAGTAGAAGTGTAAACAGTCTGCCTGTGCGTTGAAAGACAGCTCCCACACGGAGTGGATCTGCAGGCTGGGAGGGTGTGGGTTTCTCTCTCCACCTCAACTCCACGCCCCGCCCCCAAGCATTTAAGGAAATCTCAAGTCACCAGTTGACCACTGAGCTAACAGAACAAGGACTTCAGTGGCCGCACATGACAAAGAATACAGACTTTACAAAATAGCTTAGCCCTGGCCGGTTTGGCTCAGTGGATGGAGCGTCCACCTGCGGACTGAAGGGTCCCAGGTTCGGTTCCGGTCAGGGGCATGTATCTTGGTTGCGGGCACATCCACATTAGGCAGCTCATCGATGTTTCTCTCTCTTCAATGTTTCTAACTCTCTACCCCTCTCCTTTCCTCTCTGTAAAAAATCAATAATATATATATATATTTTAAAATAGCTTAGAAAGGTCACTAAACCAACAAGCCAGAAGAAGAAGCAATGAGAAACCCTGGAGGGAGGAGGTAAGCTGATATCCAGAATGGCCACTTTATAATAATATTAAAAATTCCAGTTTCCAACAAAAAAATTATGGGGCGTGCAAAGAAACAAAGTGTGGCTCATTCACAAGAAAAGAGAAATTAATAAAAACTGTCCCTAAGGAAACTCAGTGAATAGATAGACACTTTAAATCAACTGTCTTAAATACGCTTAAAGAGCTAACGGAAATTATGAAAAAGGAACTGAGAGAACCCAGGTAAATGATGTCATATCAAGTAGAGAATATGAATAAAGAGAGAGAAATAATAATAATAATAATAAAAGTAAGCAAATAAGAAATTCTGGAGCAGAAAGGTGCAATGACTGACATGAAAAATTCACCAGAAAGGCTCAACGGCAGCTCTGAGGAGGCAGAAGAGAATTTGTGAACTTGAAGAAAAATCAATGGAGATTACACAGTTGGAGGCACATAAGGAAAAAAGAACAAAAAACTAACAAGCCCTGAGAGGCCTGTAGGACACCATAAGACATACCAATATATGCATAGTGGGATTCCCAAAAGGGGAGGATAGGCAGAAAGAAACAAAAGAACGTTTGAAGATAAGATGGCCTAACACTTCCCAAATTTGATGAAATACATGAATTTACGCATCCAAGAAGATCAAGGCATTCCACAGAGGAAAATTCAAAGAAATCCACACTGAGAAAGAAATCAAATTGTTGAAAGTCAAAAACAAAGAATCTTGAAAACAGCAGGAGAGAGAGAAGTGACTCACACAAGGAACCTCAGTAGGATTAACATGTAGGATTAAACACTTATATATAACAACTAGAGACTCAGTACACGAATTCGTGCACTGTTGGGGTCCCTCAGCCTGGCCTGCGCCCTCTCGCAATCCCGGACCCCACGGGTGCACGATCGAGGCCGGGGAGAGGCTCGTGCAGGAGGCAACCAATCGATGTGTTTCTCTCTGTCTTTCCCTTCCTCTTCCACTCTCCCTAAAAATCAATGGAAAAATGTCCTTGGGTGATGATTAAAAAATAAATAAATAAAGTCTGTATTCACCCCCTGACCTGATTGGCTGAAGAGTCCTGTCAAGATATTTCGGCCGAAACCGGTTTGGCTCAGTGGATAGAGCGTCAGCCTGCGGACTGAGGGGTCCCAGGTTCGATTCCGGTCAGGGGCATGTGCCTGGGTTGCGGGCACATCCCCAGTGGGAGATGTGCAGGAGGCAGCTGGTCGATGTTTCTCTCGCATCGATGTTTCTGACTATCTCTCTCCCTTTCTCTCTGTAAAAAAGCAATAAAATATATTTTTTTAAAAAAGATATTTCTAACGCATATAGGCATAAAAATAAGCTCTATCTTAGATCCGATTTAACTCCCACAAGTTTTTTTATTTATTTTTTAGGCTTGCAACTTCCCAAATGTGTCCCGACACCTCTATCCCACCTGCTGTAGTCGGGCCCTCACCTCGGCTGCCTGGAGAGCCCCAGCGTGGCTTCTTACCTGGCTTTCTTGTCGCTACCTAGTCTTGCTCCTTCTCCATTGCAGCTACAACAAGGCATCTAAATTGCAAGTGTACTGCCCGGCTGGCATGGCTCAGTGGTTGAGTGTCAACCTATGAGCCAGGAGGTCACAGTTCGATTCCCAGTCAGGGCACGTGCCCGGGTTGCGGGCTCTATCCCCAGTGTGGGGCGTGCAGGAGGCAGCCGATCAATGATTCTGTCTCATCATTGATGTTTCTCTCCCTCTCCCTTCATCTCTGAAATCAATTAAAAATATATATTTTTTTAAAAATAAAAATAAATTGCAAGTGTACCAATGTTTAAATGACGCCCGTTGGCTACCGAATAACATCTAACTTCTTTGTACAGACATTTTGAAAGCAAGAGGTTAATTCCCATGTATGCACAAGAGAAAGGCCCAATATATAGTGTTAACAGAAAAGGCCAGTTACAAGAAATGCATGACATATTGGGGGCGGGGCGGGGGGGGAAGAGGAAGGGGAGGCAGCAGCAGCAGCAGCTGGAGTCATACACCAGGAATAGGGTGACATCAGAGATCACGGGGGACACCGGAGTCTGGGAGAACCGAAGGGCAGGGACGCGGAGAGCAGAATCAGCGACCAAGGCAGCACTCACGATCTCCCAGAAGTACAAGGCCATCTGCGCCCTGTTCAGGAGCAGCGCCCAGAGAAACAGGTCGCTCCAGGGGGTCTGCCCGAGCACCGCGTCCAGCATGAGCTCCGAGGGGGCCCTGCGGCAGAGCAGCTGGGACTGCAGGCAACGGGGCGTGGTGAGGTGTGGCCCCGCCCCGACGCCGGCCTGGTCCCGCCCCCAACACCGCCCTGGCCCCGCCCCCATCGGCCTCTGCCCCAGTCCCATCACACACCGTCAGCTGGCCACACCCCTCCCCGCGTAGCCACACCCCCTCCCGTGTAGCCACACCCCTCCCAGCGTAGCCACACCCCTCCCCGGGTAGCCACACCCCCTCCCCGCGTAGCCCCACCCCCTCCCCGCGTAGCCACACCCCCAGGCCCTCTGGGTCTCCCCCACCAGCATCCCCGGGTCCTTACGCTCTCGGGGCAGCCGTGGTCGCTGTCCCTGCAGCCGTGGTCGCGGTGGGGATCCCCCGCGGCCCAGGCGCGGTACCTCGGCGCGCACATCTCCCCAAGCAGCATCCGGAGCACCCGCCCCACGTCGGGGAGCCGGGGCTCGGCGGAGGGCTTCAGGGCTGGGGTTTTGGCGCCCGAAGCGTGGGCCGCCTGGTCCAGGAGGCTGCGGATGAGCGAGCTGGGGGGCGCCGCGCTGTAGAGCTGGGCCAGGCGCGTCGGGGTCAGGAAGTGGCCCAGGCTGAGGCCGCGCGAGATGAGCAGGCGCACGAACTCCGGCCGGTCATTCAGGAGGGCGTCCATGAGCGAGGCCTCCAGGTGGACGGACTGGCAGGGGCGGGATGAACGGGGGGGGGAGAGATGAGCAGGGGCAGGCTGGAGGCCAGGTGTGGTCAGAGGTGAAGGGCCAGAGATTGGGGTACAGAATTGAGTGGTGGATGGAGAGGGAACAGGATGCGGACACTGGACAATAAGAAGCGGATGGACAGGCCACATGTCAAGTGCCTCCCCTTGTCGGGACCCCCAGCCCCGGTTCCGACCCCTCACCCGCCACTGGATGTCACCCCGGAAGAGTTCGCTCTGGGCAATGTCCACGCGGTTCCAAGCCACAGCCAAACGCAGCTCGTCCAGGTAAGCGGAGGCCTCAGAGCTCCCGCAGGCTGCAAGGAGAGAGGCGGAGGGAAAAGTCAGGGGGAGGGCGGGGACATCGGATGAGTGTCTGCTTTGCTTTTGGGGATGCCCGACATTTAAATTCCATATCAAGCCCAGCTGGTGTGGCTCAGTGGTTGAGCGTCAACCCATGAACCAAGAGGTCACTGGTTCAATTCCCGGTCAGGGCACACGCCCAGGTGTCCGGCTCGATCCCCATGCAGGAGGCAGCCAATTGATGTTTCTCTCACATTGATGTTTCTATCTCTGTATCCCTCTCCCTTCCTCTCTCTCTCTCTCTCTAAAAAAAAAAAAAAAAAAAAAAAAAAAAAAATCAATAAAAAAAATTTTTAATCCCATATAAGTGGT
>NW_005873205.1:0-7726 GCF_000147115.1 Myotis lucifugus
TGCCACCCCTTCTCTCTCAGCCCTGAATCAGGCCCACCACCTCGTGGTCACTGAGAGCAATTCCATTCGTGATCACAGCCTCCTTCCACCGGCACCTGCTCCCAGCCCACCACACGCCTCAGGGGATAAAGGCACTGACAAGGTCTGTAAAGTAAGAGGGTTCCGGGGCCACAGAGGAGGCGGCTTGATCAAGCGATAAAAGGTGGACAGGATGCCCCAGTGGTGTGACTCAGTGGCTGAGCGTCGACCTATGAACCAGGAGGTCAGGGTTCGATTCCTGGTCAGGGCATGTGCCCAGGTTGAGGGCTCCATCCCCAGTGTGGGGCGTGCAGGAGGCAGCCGATCCGTGATTCTCTCTCATCATTGGTGTTTCGATCTCTCTCTCCCTCTCCCTTCCTCTCTGAAATCAATTATATATATATGATAAAAGCCTAATATGCTAAGTGTCCAGTCATCCGGTCGTCCATTCAACCAAAGCGTAATATGCTAATGATATGCTAAGGCCGCTCAACCGCTCGCTATGACGTGCACTGACCACCAGGGGGCAGACAATTGACTGGTCGACCAATCGCTATGACATGCACTGACCACCAGGGGGCAGACAGTTTCCCAGTTGACCAGTCACTATGACGTGCACTGACCACCAGGGGGCAGACAGTCAACCTGTCGCTATGACGTGCACTGACCACCAGGGGGCAGACAATTGACCAGTCGACCAATAGCTATGACGTGCACTGACCACCAGGGGGCGACCGGTCGACCAATCGCTATGACGTGCACTGACCACCAGGGGGCAGATTCTCCGACCAGTAGGTGAACTTGCTGCTGGGGTTCGGCCGATTGGAACTGAGCAAGATGGGCCAGACACGCCCTGGAGCCCTCCCTCCCGCGGTCCCTCCCTGGTTGGCCAACCTCCCTTGTCCCTCCTCGACCCCAAACATGTACTGGGGGGGTCCCTCGGCCTGGCCTGCACCTCTCACATTCCAGGACCCCTCAGGGGATGTCGGAGAGCCGGGTTTCAGCCTGATCCCGCAGGCCAGGCCGAGGGACCCCCACTGGGTGCATGAATTTGTACACCCGGGCCTCTAGTTTACACACACACACACACACACACACACACACATACCCCTATATAATAAAAGCCTAATATGCTAAGTGTCGGGTTGTTAGGTCATCCGTTCAACCAATCAAAGCGTAATATGCTAATGATATGCTAAGGCCACTCAGCCACTCGCTATGACGTGCACTGACCACCAGGGGGCAGACGCTCGGACCGGTAGGTTAGCTTGCTGCTGGGGTCCGGCCGATCCCCCACTGATTTCGTGCACCGGGCCTCTAGTGTAGATATTAAATGCAACTGCCAATGGAAGGCCCTCCCAGGGCCTGGAGCCCATGGCCCCCTGGCACCTGAGGCTGCCAACGCCCTTATCGAACACGCGGGTTTCACAGCCCTCCCACCGGCCATGTCCTGATTCACGTCATGGCTGAATCATCGCGTCTTTTTCCTCCACAGAGACTTTCAACAAAATCTCCCCATGAAATCGAGTTCTATCCTTTGCCTTTTTTTGGTTCGTTGGTTAATTCTCACCCGAGGATATTTTCCCATTGATTTTCAGAAAGAGTGCAAGAGAGAGAAACATCGATGTGAGAGAAACACATGGATCGGTTGCCTCCCGCACGCGCCCCGACCAGGGCCCCGGCCGGGGAGGAGCCTGCAACCGGGGTACATGCCCTTGACCGGAATCGAACCCGAGACCCTTCGGTCTGCAGGCCGACGCTCTATCCACTGAGCCACACCGGCTGGGACTGCTCTCCTTTGTTCACAAGTTGAGCAGAAACTCCCCTGCTGGCCCCACCCAAGCCTGCCTCCTGCTCTCATCCTCCAACTGGCCACCGTCCATCGCTTCTGACAGCCAGACAGGGAACGTGGGAAAGAGACGCCGCCACCCCAATCAGACTCCTGCCCACAGCTCTCGCTTGTCTGCCTCTGCTTCCCTCCAGCTCCTCTCTCCAGGTTCACCGTGTCAAATTCTGAGCCCTCCGCCACGACCTGTCATCTCCACCTCACAGCCAGAAGATGACTCTCTCCCCCGTCAGGGTTTATCTTAGGCATCAGCACACAGTAGGTCCAGAAGATGACTCTCTCCCCCTTCAGGGTTTATCTCAGGCATCAGCACACAGTAGGTCCAGAAGATGACTCTCTTCCCTGTCAGGGTTTATCTCAGGCATCAGCACACAGTAGGTCCAGAAGATGACTCTCTTCCCTGTCAGGGTTTATCTCAGGCATCAGCACACAGTAGGTCTAGAAGATGACTCTCTCCCCCTTTAGGGTCTATCACAGGTATGAGCACACAGTCAGTCCAGAAGATGACTTTATCCATTGTCAGGGTTTATCACAGTCACTGGCGCACAGTAGGTGCAGAAGATGACTCTCTCCCCCGTCAGGGTTTATCTCAGGCATCAGCACACAGTAGGTCCAGAAGATGACTCTCTCCCCCATCAGGGTCTATCACAGGTGTGAGCACACAGTAGGTCCAGAAAATGACTTTCTCCCCCATCAGGAGCTAGCACAGGCACCAGCACACAGTAGATGACTCTCTCCCCCATCAGGATCTATCACAGGTGTGAGCACACAGTAGGTCCAGAAGATGACTCTCTCCCCTGTCAGGGTTTATCTCAGGTGTGAGCACACAGTCAGTCCAGAAGATGACTTTATCCATTGTCAGGGTTTATCACAGTCACTGGCACACAGTAGGTCCAGAAGATGACTCTCTCCCCCATCAGGGTTTACCTCAGGCATCAGCACACAGTATGTCCAGAAGATGACTCTCCCCCGTCAGGGTTTATCTCAGGCATCAGCACACAGTAGGTCCAGAAGATGACTCTCTTCCCCTGTCAGGGTCTATCACAGGTGTGAGCACACAGTAGGTCCAGAAGATGACTCTCTCCCCATCCGGGTTTATCTCAGGCACTGGCACACAGTAGGTCCTCACGTCCCCCTGGGTGTCTCCCAGGCCTGCGGCATTCCCACACCCACACGACCTCAGATTTCTTCTCGCAGGGACCCAAGAGCTGGTAGCCGACCGCTAACTTGAAACGCATTTCCCAACCCCTCCTTCTCCACACCCCCCCTGCCCCCAATTAGGCAAATAATCGAATAAGAGCCATCGTAAAAGCCAAGTAGGTGTTTCCCAAAGGAATGCCTGCTGGCTTGGCCACAAAATATGCGTAAAGGTATGTCGAGAGCCGCAACAAAGCAAATACTTGCAGGATGGGCCAACAGCCCCTCAGAAGAGCCCCCGAATTCCTTTCCCAGCACCTGCGGCTGCCCCATGGCCGGCCGATCCAAGAGCACAGCAAGCCCCGGATATGATCATGTGCTCCCCAACTCCTCCCCTCCATGCACAGCAAATTTAGTAAAAATATTCCGTGACTGACAGCTTAGGCCCCCTCCTCAGGCCTAAGCCGGCAGTCGGACATCCCCCGAGGGCTCCTGGACTGCGAGAGGGTGCAGGCCAGGCTGAGGGACCCCCCCTGGGTGCACAAATTTCGTGCACTGGGCCTCTAGTAAAAACATATTTAAAAAATTTTAATTGCCTTAGAATGATAATGTGTGATTTCTTTATTTTAAAAATTAATTTTAGGGAGAGAGGAAGGGAGAGGGAGGGAAACATCGATGTGAGAATGAAGCATTGATCCGCTGCCTCATGCTCGCCCCCTACTGGAGGGTCAGGAGAGTGAGTCCCAGGAAAATCCCGCCCAGACCCAGGCAGCAGGGGGCGCTGTGCTCTGTCGGAAGTGCATGCCTGGAGACTTCAGATAGTGAGCACCACACCCAGGCAGAGACCCAGCTGGGATGCGGGTGGAGGGCTGGATGGGCCCGGAGGTAACGGGTGCCCGCAGCACAGGCCCAGTGCCCTCGGGGCCGCTCTGGGGCGGGTGCACAGCAGCTGGGCCTGGACAGACAGCGGGTTGCAGGAGGAGGACGGTTGGAAGGAGAGCAGACAGGATGCGCCTCCACCCCGTCTGGGAGCCTGGGTTCCCAGGGCCCCCTCCCTGGGCCTGGGCGGCTGGCCACTCCGATTTGCATTTGAATCTCCACCCGGGAGGGCAGAGGGCCAGCTCTCAGCTCACGTCAAGTCGAGATCCAAGTTGGCAACGGGGTCCGAGCTTCGGGCAGTTCCAAGGGGACAGACAGACAGACAGACGGACTCCAGGTTTCCGGAGGGGATGAAGCTGCCCAGTCCTGGGAGGTGGTCAGAGCGAGCCCCCTGCCAAGGCGGCCGCCTCTGTAGCTGACCCAAGGCGGCCTCCTGCCTGGGACCAGGCATCCCAGCATCCCCCAATCCAGCTACATTCAGGAGGGCTCAGCACACCTGTGGAGCATTGCTTGAGTAATAATAAAAATAATAATAATAATAATAATAATAATAATAATAATAATAATCTATACATATAAAAGCCTAAGCAACCATCTGGCCATCTGACTGGTAGCTATGATGTGCACTGACCACCAGGGGGCAGACGCTCTGACCGGTAGCTATGACGCGCACTGACCACCAGGGGGCAGATGCTCAATGCAGGAGCTGCTGAGCTGCGGTGACTTGGCAGCAGCCGTTCTCGGGTGACACACCCAGAACCAGAGAGGTGGGAGCCAGATTCTGGGGTGCGTCACCCAAGAACCGCCCTCTTGCCATCCAGGACACCTCAGGGGATGTCGGACAGCCAGTTTCAGCCAGATCCCCGCAGGCCAGGCCGAGGGATCCCCCCCGCTGGAGGGACCCCGCTCACTCCCCAGATGCCCTTTGAGCCACGGCGCCACCCCAGGTTCGGCTGGCCTGGGTGGGGGGGTGGACCACAGGAGGTTGGCTCCAGGGCGTGTCTGGCCCATCTCACCCAGTCCCTCCCCGCCGGCCACCTTCTAATTAATTTCCTTTCAATCCGTGCACCGGGCCACTAGTTATAATAATAATAATAGTAATAAAAATAAACTCCAGAAAGCTAAGGCATTATTTTGCCACTCGGATGCCCTTAAAAAAAAAACTGTACTGAAAGTAAGAATTTGATGTTCAACAGCAAAAGTTCAAACTATATATTTCTCTGAAATATAGGAATGAGCCCAGCCGGTGTGGCTCAGTGGTTGAGCATCGACCTATGAACCAGAAGGTCCCGGGTTCGATTCCTGGTCCAGGGCACATGCCCGGGTTGCGGGCTCGATCCCCAGTAGGGGGCGTGCAGGAGGCAGCCGACCCATGATTGTCTCTCATCATTGATGTTTCTATCTCTCTCTCTCCCCCTCTCCCTTCCTTTCTGAAATCAATTAAAAAAATATACTAAAAATTAAAAAAAACCATGAAATAATATTTAAAAAACTGTACTAAAAATAAGACTGGGATGTTCAACCGCGAAAGTTCAAACGATTCATTTTTCTAAAATATGCAAACGAGGCGAGTTTCCAGGAGACGTCACCGTGAACACGCGTGTTTGCCATCACACTGGAGGGGGAAAAACTCATATTTAAAACAAGAAATCAAGAAGCTTCGCATGAAGAGGGAGGGCAGGGCATCAGGGAGCCTGCAGGAGGGTGGGTTGGCCTGATCCACGGTGGCACAGCGCCCCCTGCTGGGCCAGCTACACGCTCTTCTGCAAATCTTTCTTTTTTAAAAAAAATATATTTTATTGATTTTTTACAGCGAGGAAGGGAAAGGAATAGAGAGCTAGAAACATCGATGAGAGAGAAACATCGATCAACTGCCTCCTGCACATGCCCTACTGGGGATGTGACTGCAACCAAGGTACATGCCCTTGACCGGAATCGAACCCGGGACCCTTCAGTCTGCAGGCCGACGCTGGCACGAGGGTGTGATTTTATACAGCAGGAACCATGCAATTGTGGACGCTCAGCACCAGGGGGCGCCGTTATACAGCAGGAGCCGTGCAACTCTGCACTCCAGGCACCAGGGGGCGCCATTACACAAGATTCCTGGGAACAGTTAGTGTATTTTTTTTTAGGACACAGCACAATGCCATCTCTCCTGAATACAAAGAACACTGCTAAGCCCATAATAGCAGCTCAGAGATGCCTTTTAATATTAGAGGCCGCGTGCAGAGAGAAAGAAATGATCATCATTCGGTGATTTTTTTCTTAATCCGGACACACTGTTATCCAATCTTTGGCAATTGGAGACGCTGTAGGATTTATCCGTCTTTTGTATATAACTGAAGAAACACCGCGGCCTTTGGTTGTCATTATCTCCACGGCCATCATAAAAATCAATATGTCACTTCATGTTGGGAAAAAGGAGTTTTTTCTGAAGGCCCCTTCTGTGGGCGCGATAAGCATGTTTTCTAAACAGAAAACACGATAGATTGGCTCTCTCTTTTTTAAGTTTTATAGTTTATATTTCTTATGCTTTTCCCCCCCTCTGGCGGTTTGTAAGTGTCATAAAACCTTGGTGAAATATCGAGGTGCTTCCACTGAGGAAATCGCCATTATTGCCCTGGGTGGTGTGGCTCAGTTGGTTGGAACATCATCCCTTGCACCGAAAGGTCGCAGGTTCGATTCCCAATCAGGGCACATGCCCAGCATGCACTCCCAGCACCAGGGGGCACCGTTATAGAGCAGGAGAGTGTGCAGCTCTGCACTCCCGGCACCAGGGGGCGCCCTTATACAGCAGGAGAGCATGCAGCTGTGCACTCCCAGCACCAGGGGGCGCCGTTATAGAGCAGGAGAGCATGCAGCTGTGCACTCCTGGCACCAGGGGGCGCTGTTATATAGCAGGAGCCGTGCAACTGTGCACTCCCAGCACCAGGGGGCGCCCTTATACAGCAGGAGAGCATGCAGCTGTGCACTCCCAGCACCAGGGGGCACCGATATAGAGCAGGAGAACGTGCAATTGTGCACTCCCGGCACCAGGGGGCGCCCTTATACAGCAGTAGAGCGTGCTGCTCTGAACTCCCGGCACCAGGGGGCGCCATTTACAGAAATCTCTAGGGCACCAGAGCTCTGGGCGGGTGGGAGGAGATGGGTGCAGGGCTGGGGAGCCTGTTTCCTGCCAAAGGCCATTGGGTATTTACGACATCATTCGCGGCCCTACAAAATCACCAGCTTCCACACGAGCCTGCTCTGTTGGGTCCGACACTGGGTGGACTCACCCCTGACGCCTTGGCTGGGGCCAGACCCAAAGATTTCCTGGTCCTTATACGGCCCGAGGGCCGAGCGTTCCCCATGCCTGGAGCCCGCCCCCCCCCCCCGACCCCTTTAGGGGACCCTCAACCTGGGTATGTGCCCTGACCCGGAATCAAACCCACAACCTTTCAGCGTGCGGGACGATGCTCCAACCAACCGAGCCACGCTGGCCAGGGCAGACCTAGAATGTTGTTTTCCTTTTCCTAAATATTTTAAATTGTTACTTTAAAAACATCAAAAGATTCTGTGAGCCAGGAGCATGACTTAAACTTACATTTCAGGATCCAAAACACAGGCTTGACCGGGAAGCGGCCACTCTGACCGGCTTAAGGCTTGTCCCCGGCAGGGCCCAGGGTTGCAAGGCCTGCAAATTATTTGCTCTCTGAGGCCCTGCAGACACCCCCTGGCTGTCCCAGAAGCAGCTGCAGAAAAGAATGAGCTGACCCCTGCCTGGGCCTCTCCCTCTATTCGAGGGCTTAAGGGAGGCCTGGCGTTCCTCCTTTGATAGGGGAGACCCGGCTATAAATCTCCCCCCCC
>NW_005873205.1:8159-15887 GCF_000147115.1 Myotis lucifugus
GCGGCTTCCCTCAGGTCTCAGAAGAAGAGAGGGCTTTGGGAGCACGGGGGACAATGGCCTCATTATCTCTGCTTCCCACCCCGGCTTCAGCAATCCCTGTGGGCGTTTCAGATAACAGATGACCCTGCTTTGTGGGGGCTGGAGAGCTGTGCCTGAGGGCACCCCAGGGCACAGGAACAGCGTTCAGACAGGATCAGGGAGGGCACCACCCTAAGCCGATGCAGGGGTGTGGGGACAGAGGGGACAGATGGGAAGGAGCCAGGTGTCTGAGGGGCACGTTCAGGGTCGGATGATGGTGAGAGGAGAAAGCAGGAAAGGTTAGGGTCACTCGCCTCCACACCTGGGGGCTCAGCCCGTTCCTCCGTCCGCCTGAGGTTTGGGGACACGTGTCGGGGGCAGGAATAGAACAGTGGGGACCAGCTAGAATGATAAGAAATAGTCATCGTCCTTGTTCGGCAGGAAGTTGCACGCGGGACCTGGGGGCTTCCCTCCTTGGAAATGCGGCCCATCCTCCCCCCGCATCGGGGAGCTGCCTGTGATGATGGAAAGATTAAGTGAGCTCATGGTAAGAGAACCCATGCCTGGGACTCTAACCAGAGTTGCAGGAACCAGCCCTTTGCTCCAGGGAATAGCGGTTTTTTCACCGTGTTGTATCCATGACAAAGGAGGGACATCCGTGGGTTCCTATGGAATCCACTGGGGACGGATGAGGGAGGCGGGAGAAAGCAGAGCAGGGAGACCCCTGGGATTGGATGAAAAGTAAAATGATGGACACCTGCTTCCTTTACACTAGAGGCCCGGTGCACGAAATTCGTGCACAGGGGGTGGGGGGTGTCCCTGAGCCCGGCCTGCACCCTCTCCAATCTGGGACCCCTCGGGGGGTGTCCGACTGCTGGGATTGGGCCTAAGCCGGCAGTCGGACATCCCTCTCTCGCAATCCGGGACCGCTGGCTCCTAACTGCTCACCTGCCTGCCTGCCTGCCCTTAACCACTCTGCCTGCCAGCCTGCTCACCCCCAACTACCCCTCCCCCCGCCAGCCTGATTGCCCCCAACTACCCCTCCTGCTGGCCTGCTGGCCCCCAACTACCCCCCCCCGCCGGCCTGATCGCCCCCAACTGCCCCTCCTGCCGGCCTGCTCACCCCCAACTGCCCTCCCCTCCTGGCCTGATTGCCCCCAACCGCCTCTGCCTTGGCCCCGCCACCTTGGCTTTGTCCAGAAGGACGTCCAGAAGGTCTCCCGGTCTAATTTGCATATTACCCTTTTATTAGTCTAGAATGAGTGGGTGCAGGACAGTGAATAGTCAGCAATGAACTCAGTAACAACGAGGGGATTTGGGGTCTCACAGAGCAGTGCCCTGAGGGGTTCCGGAAAAAGGGCAACTACAACATCCCCCCACATTTCACAGGGATGTGTGACCGGAGATGCAAAAACACAGACATTGCCCGGCCGGTGTGGCTCAGTGGTTGAGCGTCAACCTATGAACCTGGAGGTCACGGGTTCGATTCCTGGTCAGGGCACATGCCCGGGTTGCAGGCTCGATCCCCAGTATGGGGTGTGCAGGAGGCAGCCGATCCATGGTTCTCTCTCATCATTGATGTTTCTATCTCTCTCTCCCTCTTCCTTCCTCTCTGAAATCAATAAACTCAATAAAAAAATATTAAAAAAAAAAAGACAGACAGGCCCAGGTAAGATAGAGACTGACCAGTGTGGCTCAGTGGATAGAGCGTCGGCCTGCGGACTCAAGGGTCCCGGCTTCGATTCCGGTCAAGGGCATGTACCTTGGTTGTGGGCACATCCCCAGTAGGGAGATGTGCAGGAGGCAGCCGATCGATGTTTCTCTCTCATCGATGTTTCTAACTCTCTATCCCTCTCCCTTCCTCTCTGTAAAAAATCAATAAAATATTTGGAAAAAAAAAATCACTGACATGAACACGCCAAAGCAGGCAACTCCCAGAAATCCCCAAAGCGTGGAGAAGCACTCGGTGAGTGGGCACAACGGGTATGCGACCAAATGCAGCCGCTTGGAGCATAAATGTTTATTTTCTTTATTTCTTTTTTACATTTTTTATTACCTTTTTGTGGCCTGTTTGTTAATCCTCACCCAAGGATATTGATTTTGAGAGGGAGCGCGAAGGAGGAAGGGGGAGACAGAGAGAAACATCACAGTCACGATCAGCTGCCTCCTGCACACGCCGGGCACGGAGCCTGCAACCGAGGCACAGGCCCTCGATCGGAAAATCGAACCCGAGACCCTTCAGTCTGAAGGCCGATGCTCTAACCACTGAGCCACCTGGCCAGGGCGAGGGTTCCGTGTTTAAATCGAGGCCACACCCCGCCTGGGGAAGCTGCCAGCCAGGGGCGCAGGCCGGGCCCCAGAACGAGCATCTGGGCACCGGCCCCGCCCAATCCCTGCTCCAGGCCATCTTTGTGCCGGGCCCCCAGGGACCTGCGGACCCTCATCGGGGTGCAGTGCAGTCTGGGGTTCTTTCTACAAGTGCTCCCCCGCCCCCCGTCCTTTCTCAGGACCAGATCCCGCTGCGGTGTGAAGCCTTTCTGGTCAAAATAAACTCCCAAAGCACCCCTTTGCATTACTTTAAAAAAAATAAATATATTTTTCCTAGAGGCCCAGTGCATGAAATTCTTGCCCTCGGGGGGGGGGGGCAATCCCTCAGCCTGAATTGCGAGAGGGCGCAGGCCAGGCCGAGGGACCCCACTGGTGCACGATCAGGACCGGGGAGAGATGTGGGAGGTTGGCCAGCTCAGGAGGGACCGTGGGAGGGCTCCAGGGCATGTCCGGCCCATCTCGGTCAGTCCAGATCGGCTGGACCCCAGCAGCAAGCTAACCTACCGGTTGGAGCGTCTGTCCCCCTGGTGGTCAGTGCATGACATAGCGATTGTTTGACCATTTGACTGTCTGCCCTCTGGAGGTCAATGCACGTCATAGCAACTGGTTGACTGTCAGCCCCCTGGTGGTCAGTGCATGTCATAGTGACCATTTGACTGACTGTCTGCCCCCTGGTGGTCAGTTCATATCATAACGAGCAGTTGAGCAGCCTTAGCATATCATTAGTATATTACGCTTTGATTGGTTGAATGGACAACCGGACGACTACACACTTAGCATATTAGGCTTTTATTATATAGGATTGATTTCAGACAGGAAGGAAGAAGGAAAGAGAATCATGGATTGGCTGCCTCCTGCACGCCCCCTCCTGGGGATCGAGCTCACAACCCCAGGCATGAGCCCTTGATCGGGAATCGAACCGTGACCTCCTGGTTCATAGGTTGATGCTCAACCCCTGAGTCATGCTGGCCCTGCACCCCCATACATTTCAAACCCCCCTGACCAGGGCAATGGGGTTGTACCCTCTTCTGCTGAGAAACAATGGAAAATTAAATACTCTGAGCAAATATTTTGTTTCGGGATTCTGTTGTTTTATGACTTTTCCTAAGCGTGTATTTATTTGGCAAGTTCCACGGCGTTATACGGTTGACTAGTCTGTGTTTCTCATGGAGGGCTTACCACATGAGGCTCAAGGGGGGGAAAAGTGATTATGGATCATGTTCTATTCATGTCATTCTTGTTTTGAAAATTAAATTTGTTATGCCACATTAGCTCAGAGATATGAATATTTTATTAATGCCAGCTCTATAAATTGCAGGGGAAAAATGAATTAGAATGCTAAAACGCACTCAGTTCCAAGGAACTGAATTTCTTAAGGATATATATTTCATCTGGAGACAAAATGTATTCTAAATGACTGCATTTCCCTTGTAACCACATCATTTCACTGTTGTTTTAATAATTCATATTTCTCAACATGTTTAAAACACTTGAAAATAATCAAAAGCTCCATGCAAATGTGAAACGATTTGAAAATACTAGTTTCATCTAGGAATCTACATGATTTTTAAGAATAACAATAATAACCCCAACCAGGTGGCTCAGTGGTTGAACATCGACCTATGAACCAGGAGGTCATGGGTTCTATTCCCGGTCGGGGCACACGCCTGGGTTGTGGGCTCGATCCTCAGTGTCGGGCGTGCAGTAGGCAACCGATCAATAATTCTGTCTGATCATTGATGTTTCTATCATTGATGCTTAAAACTAGGCTTATAAGTAAATGCTACATTTTAAAACTGCTTCTCTGTAATGCCCACAGCTTGATATTTAAGTGAGGAAGATGTATAGGTTAGCATACATTCTCGGATGGCTCCAATCGTAAACGACACTTCTGAGGGGTGTCCACTTTTAATTGTTTGCAAGGTGTTCAAAATTTTTTATGCATGTGCACATATCTATACTAATAAAAGGGCAATATGCTAATTAGACCAGAGGTCTTCCGGACAACCTTCGGGACAAAGCCATGGTGGCAGGGCCGAGGCTGAGGCGGTTAGGGCCGATAAAGCCGGCAGGGAGAGCAGTTAGGGGGATCAGGCCCAGCAGGCAGGTGAACGGTTAGGAGCCAGTGGTCCCGGATTGGAGAGGGTGTAGGCCGGGCTGAGGGATCTCCTCCCCCGTGCACGAATTTCATGCACTGGGCCTCTAGTACATATATATGATCCTATTCCTATATAATAAAAGCCTAATATGCTAAGTGTCTGACCGTTCGTTCAACCGTTCAACCACTCGCTATGATATGCACTGACCACCAGGGGGCAAACGCTCTGACTGGTAGGTGAGCTTGCTGCTGGGGTCCAGCCGATTGGGACTGAGTGAGACAGGCCGGACATGCCCTGGAGCCCTCCCTCCCATGGTCCCTCCCCAGCTGGCCAACCTCCCGCGTCCCTCCCCGGCCCCGATTGTGCACCGGTGGCGTCCCTCGGCCTGGCCTGCACCCTCTCGCAATCCGGGACCCCTCGGGGGATGTTGGAGAGCTGGTTTCAGCCCCAGCCCTTTGCATACCTGAGGTCCTTTGCAAACCCCCAGCCCACATTCCCGGTAAAACTCCCATTCGGCATCCGCTTCCCCATGCAATCCTCGTCCTACCCCACATAAGCAGCTGGCTGATGGTGGGGTGCAGAGCAGGTTTTTGTGGCGAGCTTCCCTTGTCCCGTACCTCTCTGTTTGCACACCAAGTGTGTCCCAGAGCTAAGGGCTCCCCACGCGTTAGCTCAGCGCCCACACCCAGAGCAGCCGTGTGTGGCTTGGCCCTCACGCCTCAGGAGTGACACAGCCCCAGCCGTCTGACAAGCGACTAAATAGACAAGCCGCTCCGAAACGAAAGAAGACAGAGAAGCCAACACATGCCAATAAATTCCTGAAAAAAAAAAAAGTCCTGCTAGGGCGATTAAATTCTTATAGACTCGAATCGCAAGAGCCATTTACTCAAACCCAACATCCAAAACCAAATGTTTATTGATCAGATTCTGTGCTCCGAGTGTTACTGTCGGTGCTAACACCACAAAGACAGATGTGGGTGGACCCGATATTCTTGCTCATCCTCAAGAGTTTTTAATCGATCGCATGAGAATATATGGGGTGGGCGGGGGGAAACAAGAACAGAGTCTAAATGAGTGTGGAACTCTCAGCCCGGCTGGCTGGAGTGGCTCAGTAGTCGAGAGCTGACCTATGAACCAGGAGGTCACAGGTTCGATTCCCAGTCAGGGCACATGCCAGGTTGTGGGCTCGATCCCCAGTTGGGGGGCGTGTAGGAGGTAGGCGATCAATGTTTCTCTCTCCTCATTGATGTTTCTATCTCTTTCTCTCCCTCTCCCCTCCTCTCTGAAATCAATAAAAAACATTAATAAAAAATAAAAAGAGGACCTGGAAAAAAATGTTTAAATGTGAACAATAAAACAGCAATCAATACATATCTATCAGCAGCTGAGTCTAAAAATCAAAATAAACGAAGAAGCAGGACAGAAACAGACTCCCAGGGAGAGAACATTTGGGTGGTGGCCAGACGGGAGGGGAATTGGGGCGATGGGGGAAAGAGGTGAAGGGTTGAGAGGTACAAATGGGTCACTACAGAATAGTCACAGGGATGTCAAGTACAGCATAAGGAATCCTATATAATAAAAGCCTAATATGCTAAGTGTCCAGTAGGCCGTTCAACCAATCAAAGTGTAATATGCTAATGATATGCTAAGGCCACTCAACCGCTCGCTATGACATGCACTGACCACCAGGGGGCAGACAGTCGACCTGTCGGCCAGTCGCTATGACGTGCACTGACCACCAGGGGGCAGATGCTTTGACTGGTAGGTTAGCTTGCAGCTGGGGTCTGGCCGATCAGGACTGAGTGAGACAGGCTGGACGCGCACTGATGGGGGGGATGATCAGTTTTATAATGAATAACCCCAGGGGTGCACACCCGAAACTAACTTAACAGTGTATGTCAACTGTAATTGAAAAATAAAAAATGATTTAAAAAAAAGCGGAGGTGGGGCGGGGAGAGGGGGCTGGAGAACCTTCCACCTGGAGGCCTGAGATTCCTGCGGGGTCCCTTCTTAGGGTGAAGCAGGGAGGCGCTGTTTATGGAGAGAAAAGACTGGTCAGAGGCCTTTGGATTCGGGCAGTGAGGTCAGCCTGCTTGGCCACCCGGTAAAGCTGCTCCGAAAGTGCATTAAGGGCGCGCGAGGGGCAGCAGCTTTGCAACTGAGCCCAACTCAGATTCCACCGCCCCCTCTTGCAGCGGAGTCACTGGGAGAGCTCAGAGAGGTTGAGCAACCTGCCCAAGGTCACACAGCTTGCAGCTGATGGAGGAAGTGGCCGCTCCCCCGAGCCAGCAGCCCGGCCTTCCCAATAATGCCCCGTTAAAAGCACTGATGTGCCGAGAAACGCGACATGGCACCCCCAACCCTGGACACAGCCTGGGGCCCGCCCCCTGGGACAGCTGGACCGCCTCTAGGGGGTAGGGGAAGAACCAATTCCGGGAAGCAGCCGCGAAGGGGACCAAGCACTTCCGGTGCTCCGTTCCTGAGGGTCGTTCAGGGTTAGCGCACTCATAAATGACTGAAACGCAGAATACAGGGACTGAAACGCAGAATACAGGGCTCCGGAGGAGACAGTCTGGGCCCTTGCCCGGACTCGGGGTCCCTTAGGTCTAGCGGCCCAGTGCGCGCCGCCACGATGAGTCCAGCCATTTAAATAGAGTAGGCGGGGCCCAGCGGACCCTCGCGTCGGCGCGATGACGTCACGGATCCGCGCGGGTAGGCGGGCCTCCCTGGAAGGGCCCACGTCGAACGTGGTCTGGCTTTGTAGGCGGAGCCGTATTGAGTGATGGCCAGGCTCCGCCTTCCGGTTGAGGCAGGGAGGTGGGGCGTTCAATAGGGAAGTGTCTCCCGCCTGTATTGGTAGGGCGAGGCGGCATTGAGTGACGGCTCAGCCGTGCTTTCCAGTTAAGGCAGGGGGCGGGGCGCCGCTCAACGCGGAAGTGTCTCAGGCCTGCCTCCATAGGTTTGAGTGACGGCTCGGCCCCACCTCTCGGTTAAGGCGGGCGGTGGGGTGGAGGGGGCGTTCCACACGGAACAGAATGGGTCGGCGGAGCAGCATTGAGTGCCGGTTCAGCCCTGCCTTCCAGTTAAGGCGGGGACGGGGGGCGGGGGTAGAGAGGAGGTGTGGCCCGTTCAACACGGAAGATCCGCAGGCCTGTATGGGTAGGCAGAGCCGCATTGAGTGACGGCCTGGCCCCTCCTTCCGATTAAGGCGTGAGGTGGGGCGTTCAGCACGGAGGTGCCTCAATCCTGCATTGGAGGCGGAGCGGGATGAGGCAGAGCGGGG
>NW_005873205.1:16131-28452 GCF_000147115.1 Myotis lucifugus
CATTGAGTGACGGCCCGGCTCATCCTTCCGGTTAAGCGGGGAGGTGGGGCGTTCAACATGGACGTGCCTCAAGCCTGCTTGGGTAGGGCGGGGCGGCATTGAGTGACGGCTCAGCCCCGCCTTCCGGTTAACGGGTGGAGGGGAGGGACCGCCCAACACGGAAGTGCCGCAGGCCTGCGTGGGTAGGCGGAGCCGCATTGAGTGACGGCCGGGCCCCTCCTTCCGGTTGAGGCGGGGAGGTGGGGCGTTCAACACGGAAGTGCCTCCCGCCTGCTTTGGTAGGGCGGAGCGGGGTGAGGGCGGAGCGGGTTGGGGGCGGGCTTCGGCCCCCAGACTTTGCTAGGGCGCCTTGTGGGCCGGTTTTGTGGCCCTGGGCCTGGCATGGCGGCCACCTGGGTAGTGCCTCCTCCAGGCCGCGGGTGCACAGTGGGCATGCGCGGTCCGGGGCGTCCGCCTGGGTTCTTTCTCCTCCAGGCCGCGGGTGCACACTGGGCATGCGCAGTCCGCGGCGGCCGCCTGGCCACTGAGCCCCCATCCCTCGCCCCCTCCCATCTGCAGTCATTAAAGCAAAGCTGAGGCTCGGCTGCAATGGCCGCGCTGCCTCCCTCACGGGGCCCAGCCAGATGCTGCAGAACAAAGGTTGTAGGTTCCTGAATTGTGGGGCCCGGGCCTTGCGCCTATTCTGATGCCCCCGGAATTGGGGTCCCGGAGCCCCAAGTGGGGGTCCTAGTGAGCAACAAGCTGGGGGCAGGATTTCAGCCACGGGGCTGGGGAGGGGGGGGGGGGACACACATCTGCCCTCCGAGGCTCGAGCAAAAGGAGCCGTTTAGTTAGGGCATCCGTTTTGTTTTGTTTGTTTGTTTTAAGAAAACGTGGATGCCCCGAATGGAGATGGGAGGGGAGGGAGCAGGGATCTGTCTTTGCAACTGAGGGATGCATTTGCAATTAATGGATGCATTTGCAATTGATGGATGCATTTGCAATTGACGGATGCATTTGCAACATGCAAATGTGTGCATCCTTTGGGATGTGCCCTGGTCCAATGATTGGAGGTCTCTCCAATACAGCACTCCCCCCCCACCCCCAAGTTACAAAAAGGTCAAGAAAAAAGACCAGGTGGCCTGCCAGTTGGCACTGGATCCATCTGTCTCTTGCCAAGAAATGGAGTAGGAGGCTGTGCGATCTAATGAATGAATCGCATATTATGCAACCCCCTGAACAGATATGGACTGCTGTAACCTCATTTTTTCATGAATAAAACTTGGGGGTCAAGGTGGGAGGGGTAGGGAAAACGTATCCTTGAAGGATTTGGGTGTTTGATGAGCCTTTAATTGTGCAGATTGGAGCTCAGCACAAAGAATTGTCTACGAAAAGAAAGGCTTAGAGTCATGATTAGCTTATTATACCGACTTAGAGCATTTATCTGTATTTTTTTTTCTTTTTTTTCCTGGTGTGTGTATGTGTGTGGCCAACTTCGCAGGTGGAATGAAGCACATCAACCTGTCCTTCGCTGCCTGCGGATTCCTGGGCATTTACCACTTGGGGGCGGCCTCGGCCTTCTGCAAACACGGCCAGAAGCTGCTGAAGGACGTCAAGGCCTTTGCGGGGGCTTCCGCCGGGTCCTTGGTGGCTTCGGTCCTGCTCACAGCACCGGAGAAAATAGAGGTAATGGGGTGGCCCCTCGGCCCCGTTCCTCAGCCAGAAATCAAGATCCAGCAACAACGCCGGATGCTCACGCTCAGCTAGCTGCATGCTTTGCCTGGGAAACAGAAAAGCTTTAACATTTAATCATCAGGGATCTGGGCTCCGGATTTGGGAGAGGGGACTGTTCTGGGTGACAGTGAGACAGAAAAGATGATGCCTTATTGTACCCTCTTTTTTAAAAAGAATATTTGTATTGATTTCAGAGAGGGAGAGAGAGAGAGAGAGTGAGAGAGGAAGAGAGAGAGAGAGAGACAGGTCAATGATGAGAGAGAATCATGGATTAGCTGCCTCCTGCACGCCCCACACTGGGGATCGAGCCCGCAACCCAGGCATGTGCCCTGAGCGGGACTCGAACCCTGACCTCCTGGTGTATTTCGGGCGGGTGCTGGAAATATCGCGAGCGTCCCTTCGTAAAGCATACGATTGTCTCATCTAGTGGTTCTCAACCTTCCTAATGCCGCGACCCTTTCATACAGTTCCTCATGTTGTGGTGACCCCCAACCATAAAATTATTTTCGTGGCTACTTCATCACTGTAATGTTGCTGCTGTTATGAATCGTCACGTAAACATCTGATATGCAGGATGTATTTTCATTGTTACAGATTGAACATAATTGAAGCACAGTGGTTAATCACAAAAACAATATGTAATTATATATGTGTTTTCCGATGTGGGACATGATGAGGGGCAGGGTGGCTTGATTCTGTCTCCCTCCTAGGCGCTCTCACCGTACTGTGAATGAATGAACGAACTAATGAATGAATGAAAGAAAGAATGAATGAATGAATGAATGGAAGACAGGCCTGGATTCCAACCCTGCCCATGGCCCTCACTGTTCACGGCAAATCAGGGAAGACCCTTAATCTCTTCAACCTGTTTTCTTACCATACTGTGAATGAATGAACAAACGAACGAATGAGTCAATGAAAGAAAGAATGAATGAATGAACGAACGAATTAATGAATGAATGAATGAAAGAAAGAATGGAAGACAGGTCTGGGTTCCAATACTGCCCATGGCCCTCACTGTTCATGGCAAATCAGGGAAGATCCTGAATCTCTTCAACTTATTTTTTCACCATACTGTGAATGAATGAATAAATGAGTGAATGAATGAAAGAATGAATGGAAGACAGGCCTGGATCCCAACCCTGCCCATGGCCCTCACTGTTCACAGCAAATCAGGGAAGACCCTTAATCTCTTCAACCTGTTTTCTTACCTGCCAACTGGGAGGTTACGCATATAACCCACCACGAAGGGTTTGTGAAGATGAGCTCACGGAGGCGGGTTCCCAGGACCCACAAAAAGCCAGGGCCAGGACCGCCCTCCCACAACTCTGACCAGCGCTGGCAAAGGACAGCCCTCAGGGCTCCTCCCTCTGCTATCCGTGTGGTCGCTGGCAATCGGCGCTGCTGCCCTGGCCAGTTTAGCTCAGTGGCCAGCGTGTCGGCCTGTGGACGGAAGGGTCCTGGGTTCGATTCTGGTCAAGGGCATGTACCTGGGTTGCAGGCTCCATCTCCGGACGGGGTGCACGCAAGAGGCAACCCATCCATGTGTCTCTCTCACATCCATGTTAGTGGTTGAGCGTCCTCCTAGGAACCAGGAGGTCAGGGCACATGCCCGGGTTGCGGGATGGATCCCCAGTGGGGGGCGTGCGGGAGGCGGCCGATCCATTATCCTCTCTCATCATTGATGTTTCTATTTCTCTCCCTTCCTCTCTGAAATCAATACAAATATTTAAAAAGAAAACACAGCAGGATTGGGGACAACAGGTGGCCTGCTTGGGGACCAGGAACGGTGGGCGAGGGACAGAGCGCTGGAATCAGAACGGACCTTTCGACGCAATGTCGAGTCGCCCGTTCACGTCCTGTTTCAGGAATGCAACCAGTTCACCTACGAGTTCGCTGAGGAGACACGAAGGCAGTTGTTCGGGGCCGTGACCCCGGGCTACGATTTCATGGCCCGACTGAGGTACGGGGGTGTGTGGGTCCCCAAATGCACTCCCCACCACGGCGTGAGGACTCGTGGTCAGGAATGAAAGGCCTGGCTCCGTGCCTGGAGTGTCGGCCTGCAGCCAAAGGGTTCGGGTTCGATTCCGGTCCAAGGCACGTTTCTTGCTTCAAGTTGCATCCCCAGTCTGGGTCGGGGTGCATGCGGGAGGCAACCAATCAATGTGTCTCTCTCACATTGATGTTTCTCTCTCTCTCCCTCCCCTTCCAGTCTAAATATCAATAGAAAAAATATCCTCAGTTGAGCATTAATGACAAAAACATCCTATATAATAAAAGCCTAATATGCTAAGTGTCTGGTCGTCCGGTTGTCCATTCAACCAATCAAAGCATCATATGCTAATGATATGCGAAGGCCGCTCAACCTCTCGCTATGATGTGCACTGACCACCAGGGGGCAGACAGTCGACCGGTCGACCAGTCGCTATAACGTGCACTGACCACCAGGGGGCAGACGCTCCGACGAGTAGGTTAGCTTGCTGCTTTGGTCCGGCTGATGGGGACTGAGCAAGATGGGCTGGACATGCCCTGGAGCCCTCCCGCGGTCCCTCCCCGGCTGGCCAACCTCCCGCATCCCTCCCCAGCCCCGATCGTGCACCAGTGGGGTCCCTCGGCCTGGCCTGCACCCTCTCGCAATCCGGGACCCTCGGGGGATGTCGGAGAGCCGGTTTCAGCCCGATCCCGTGGGCCAGGCCGAGGGACCCCACTGGTGCATGAATTCATGCACCGGGGCCTCTAGTATAATAATAATACCCGGACGGCGTGGCTCAGTGGTTGAACATCGACCTATGAACCAGGAGGTCAGGGTTCATTCTCCATCAGGGCACATGCCCGGGTTGTGTGCTCGATCCCCAGTAGGGGGCGTGCAGGAGGCAGCCAATCTATGATTCTCTCTCATCATGGATGTTTCTCTCTCTCTCTCCCCCTCTGCCTTCCTCTCTGAAATCCATAAAAATATGTTTAATATCACAAAAGTTGTAGGAAATACACTTTTGTGATATTATACTATGTTAGTACAGTTTTGGTAATATTATATTTAAAGTCTTGTGTGAAATATTAATGTTTATTGCATGTAACACATTATACTTAAAATAGTTTTTCTTGAAATATTAATGATTATTATTGCATGTAACATTATTATACTTAAAATCGTTTTTCTTGGAATATCAATGAATACTACATGTAACATTATTATACTTAAAATCATTTGTCTTGAAATATTAATTGCATGTAGCATTATTATACTTAAAATCGTTTTTCTGCAAATATTAATGATTGTTGCCTGTAACATCATAAAAAATAAAATTAAAAAATATATACATATTTAAAAAATAAATAATAACAGCGATGAGAGGGGAGTGACGTGGCCACGTTCTCTCCCCCAGACGCGGAATGGACTCGATCCTGCCCCCCAACGCCCACCAGCTGGCCCACAGCCGCCTGCACGTCTCCATCACCAGCACCCGGACGGGGAAGAACTCCCTGGTTTCCAGCTTCTCCTCCAGGGAGGACCTCATCCAGGTAACGCATTCCTGGGGGAGGAAGTCGGTAGCCTGTGCCCTTCACACCCGTGGCTTCCTGTCCTGGCTGGGATGGTCCGGCTCGGTCAGCCGCGGGACCCATGAACGCATCAGTCCCACGTGAGCCTCGCCGCGTCCAACACCCTTGAGTTTATTCTAGAAGCAGGTCTCCGGTGCCGTTGAGTAGCAACAACAGCTCCTTACATGAACGTAGCTGACACTTGGCAGTTTAGGTAAGACGTTGTACCTGTACTATTTATTTTTATTTCTTTGTTTCAGAGTGAGAGGAAGGGAGAGGGAGAGAGAGAGAGAAACATCCATGATGTGAGAGAACCATGGATGGGCTGCCTCCTGCACACCCCCAACTGGGGATCGAGCCCGCAACCCGGGCATGTGCCCTTGACCGGGAATCGAACCCGGGACCCTTCAGTCCGCAGGCCGAGGCTCTATCCACTGAGCGAAACCAGTTATGGCATCTTCTTCTTTTTAAAAAAAATATATTGAATTTCAGAGAGAGGAAGGGAGAGGCCATCCATTGCTCAGCCAGACATATCTCTCTAGGGTCCTTTCTGATATCCTATAGAATAAAAGCCTAATATGCTAAGTGTCCGGTCGTCCTGTCGTCCGTTCAACCAATCAAAGCGTCATATGCTAATGATATGCTAAGGCTGCTCAACCGCTTGCCATGACGTGCACTGACCACCAGGGGGCAGACGCTCTGACTGGTAGGTTAGCTTGCTGCTGGGGTCTGGCCGATCGGGACTGAACGAGACGGGTCAGACACGCCCTGGAGCCCTTCCATGGTCCCTCCCGATTGTGCACCGGTGGGGTCCCTCGGCCTGGCCTGCGCCCTCTCGCAATCCGAGCTGAGGGACACCCCCCCCCAAGTGCACGAATTTCGTGCACTTGGCCTCTAGTTGACTATGTTTTCTTCTACTTAAGCGCGTGCATTGTGCACTTATAATGGACATAATGTTTTCTTTCTTACAGCAATTTAAATTTTTTCCTTAACGACGTAGAATTTTATAGAAAATCACATACCCAGTCTCCGGTCTGAGTGTGAGCGCCTCTCCATGCCTGAGCCATTTTTCCATTTCCTCCCTCAGGTCCTCCTGGCCAGCAGCTTCCTGCCCCTCTACGCCGGCCTGAAGCCGGTGGAGTACAAAGGACAGGTACGCTCTGATCCCTGACCCATGATCAGGGATCCCATGCAGATAAGTCCCCTTCGAAGAACCCAGTGTTATAATTACGCTTCCTGGTGGTTCTGAATCAGCCCACTGGGCCCTCATGGTTCTGCTTAAGTTCCAGACAGAAAATTCTGGTCTCCAGCCCGGCCGGCGTGGCTCAGTGGTTGAGCCTCCACCTAGGAACCAGGAGGTCACGGTTTGATTCCCGGTCAAGGGCACATGCCTGGGTTGTGGGCTCGATCCCCAGTAGGGGGCGTGCAGGAGGTAGCCGATCCATGATTCTCTCTCGTCATGGATGTTTCTCTCTCTCTCCCTTCCTCTCTGAAATCAACAAACAAAAATTTTTTCCCCAATATTAAATATTTATTTTTACATACAAAAATATTTTACCGGGCATATGGAATTCCACAGATTGAACATTTCAATAATTTTTGTTTGGGGCACTGTATGGAAATATGCGAAAAGAAAAATTTCATAGGGACAGCTTCTGAAAAATCAATAATTGTGTTACAGAAAAACTTTATGTATACAAGGACAGCTAATATTTCTTTTACACAGGACTTAGCAAAAACAGTGACTTGGCAAGCAGTCGCGATTAATTTTTATTTTTAAACTTTTTCATCAGAAACTTACCTTGGCTGCTTGTCGAGCTTTCAGTTTTAGGTTGCCAACAAGATTTTGTCCTCTGTTAAAAAAAAACAACAAACAACTTCGCAGACTAGAGGTTAAAAAGAGCATGCATCTGTGTTAAAAAATAAAGGTATACCAAAATGAAATGGGGTAAATCCCCCCAAAGCAAGGTTAAAATAAATATATTTTAAAAAGAAACAAAATGTTGCTTTCCAGTGATAGAATCAGAGGACCAGTGCACGAAATTCGTGCACCCGTAGGGTCCATAGGCCTGGCTGGCGATCAGGGCTGATCTGGGGGGCAAATGGGGGGCCCCCCGCTGGCACCCGCTTTGGCTGGCCTGGGGCCTGAGGGCTGGGGCAACTCAGAGCATCTGCCCCCTGGTGGTCAGTGGGTGTCATAGTGGCCGGTCGTTCCGCCGTTCGGTCGATTTGCATATTAGGCTTTTATTATATAGGCTAGATCTCAGACAGGAAGAGAGAGAGGGGAGAGAGAGATAGAAACATCCATGACGAGAGAGAATCATGGACCGGCTGCCTCCTGCACGCCCCCTACTGGGGATCGCGCCCGCAACCCGGGCGTGTGCCTTTGACCGGGAATCGAACCTGGGACCCTTCAGTCCGCAGACCGACGCTCTACCCACTGAGCTCAACAGGCCAGGGCCAATCGAGTTAACTTCTAAACCATTGGCCAGATTCCCTGGTTCCCAGGGGTGTATGCTATGGGCACAAACATTAGTTTTTCTCCCAACGCAAACCCTCTATGGGACTGGCCCCGGTCACTAGTGATTCAGAAGCAGATCCCAGGCACGGACCGTCGAGGTCTCCGTACACACGCCCTCCACCTGGCAGCCGGGTCAGGCCCACGTGTGACTACGGGTTTCCCTCCGCAGACGTGGGTGGACGGCGGGTTCACCAACAGCCTCCCCATCCTGCCCGTGGGCCGCACCGTGACCATCTCCCCCTTCTGCGGCCGCCTGGACATCTCCCCGCAGGACAAGGGGCAGCTGGGCGTCTACGTCACCATCGCCAACCAGGACATCCTGGTGAGTGGCGAACGTCGTCCCTAAAATCCTCCCTGTGCTCCGAGATGGTGAGCTCACGTATTGTTTCCTGTACAAACTGCGTGTTCTCGGTGGCAATATCCTATTTTACTTTATTTTTTTAAAAATATATTTTCATTGATCTCAGAGAGGAAGGGAGAGGGAGAGAGAGAGAAACATCAATGAGAAGACAGAACTATTGATGGCTGCCTCCTGCACGCCCCCTACTGGGGATCCAGCCCGCATCCCAGACAGGTGCCCTTGACCGGGAATCCAACCGTGATGACCTCCTGGCTCCTAGGTTCATACCCAACCATGGAGCCACGCTGGCTGGGCCCTCCTCGTTTTATTTTTTATTTTATTTTTATTACTAGAGGCCCGTTGCAGGAAGATTCCTGCAAGAATAGGGCTTCCTGTGGCCGGAGCGAAGCAGAGAAGGGAGGCGGGCTTTGCTCCCTTCTCCGCCACTCCGCTCCCTTCTTCAGCGCTTGGCTTCCTTCTACGCCGTCTTCAGTCTTTGCTCTGTGCCTATGTATGCAAATTAACCGCCATCTTTGTTGGGTTAATTTGCATACTCGCTCTGATTGGCTGGTGGGTGTCGCGGAGTGACACCAATTTGCATGTTTCTCTTTTGTTAGTGTAGATCGCTAATCATCAGGTTACAGATGTAACGCACGCCGACCCTCACGGCCCTGCCCTACAGCCCCACCCTGTCTCTCTGTCCTAGGTGTCCGTGGCCAATTTGGTGCGGCTCAACCATGCCCTGTTCCCTCCCGGCCAGCGGGAAATGGAATCCCTGTACCGCCGCGGCTTCCGGGACGCCGTTGGGTTTTTGCTCAAGGAGAACTGGTTCGAGTAGAGGGCCTCCAGGCACATCCCGAGTCCGGTGACGATCTGTGATGCGATTTCTATGAGCCCTCAGGATTCTGTCACAGTTACCGGTCTTGGTCACAGTTTGCGTCATTATGAAAAGTTAAATGTTCACTGGCTGCAAAGAAAGACGAGGCGTTTCATGAGAAGGTGGCAACGTCAAGGGCACAACGCGGGATGCACTTAACGCAGATGAACTCCTGCAAAACACGGAGACCTGAGCCAACCTCGCTCGTAGCCTTGGGAATAAGAAGTGAATCCCGCCCAGCCGGCCTGTGTGGCTCAGCGGTTGAGCATCCACCTAGGAACCAGGGGGTCAGGGTTCGATTCCCGATTAGGGCACATGCCCGGGTTGCAGGCTCCATCCCCAGTCGGGCGTGCAGGAGGCAGCCGATCGATGCTTCTCTCTCCTCACGGATGTTTCTCTCTCTCTCTCCCTCTTTCCCCCTCTCCCTTCCTCTCTGAAATCAATAAAAAAATATTTTATTTTTATTTTAAAAAGAAAGCGAGTGCAGATGATCATTCATTCATGAGTTCCCATTCGTTTAGCAGGCTCGGACTCGATTCTTCCATCTCTTTCCATGGGGTCTGCCGAGCGTGACTCCTGACGACGAAGAGGCAGTCACGAACGAGCCCGTTTTCAAGGGCCGGCCCTTCCTGGTTATGCACCTGTCGTTCCTGCCGTTCGAAACCCTCCTTTCGATCAATGTGATGGCCCTTAAAAGCCTCCGATACACGGCATGGAGCTCCTACGCCCCGACCGCTGTCTCTCTTCTCCGGATCTGGGCACAGGCTGGGCAAACAGCGGCGCTCCCTGGCGGGGGTGCGTTTAGTAGCAGCTTGGCCTGGTCTTCACAGCGGGTCTCATCTCATTCCTTCTCCAGTCGGCGGGTCTGGTCATTCACTAGCCCTTTCACCTCCGTCCCTGGTATGTGGATACTAGAAGCCCGGTGCACGAAATTCGTGCAAGGGGCTTGGCCCTCGCAGCCCCGGCTTCGTCTGGAAGGTCATCCGGAAGGTCGCCTGGAAGGTCGTTCGGTCTAATTAGCATCTTAGCTCTTTATTCTACAGGATTCTATCTGTGTGAGTGTTTAATGAATTCTTTACGGATGCCTTCCCAAGCAAAAACCACATCTTTTCTTTTTTAAAATATATTTTTGTTGATTTCAAGAGGGAGAGAGAGAGAGAGAGAGAAACATCCATGATGAGAGAGAATCATGGACCGGCTGCCTCCTGCACGCCCCCTACTGGGGATCGAGCCCACAACCCGGGCATGTGCCCTTGACTGGGAATCGAATCCTGACCTCCTGGTTCCTAGGTCGACGCTCAACCACTGAGCCGCCCTGGCCGGGCCAGAAACAAATCTGAACGCACTGGATGTTGTAAAAGTATTCGGTGCCGACAGCCTGCGCCTGTGACCGTGTGGCTGGATGGTGCATCCCTGGAGGACGGGGTAGGAGGGGTGACGGGTCTGCAGAAGCCGGTGGGGAAATGAGACCCTGTCACCAGGCGCGTGGCCTGTGTACTACGAGCGTGTCAAACTCGCGGCCCGCGCCCACAACGAATATTTCTGCAGCCCAGCCAATAGGACGGTATGAAAGAAACGTTTTAATAAAAGTTTCATCACTTAATTTTTTCACTACCATGTTGTACATAATTATTCATCACAAACCACAATGTTCGCTAATGACGGATGACTGTCATCGTGTTGCGTTCATTTCCCTCACGTGTAGGCGCGCCATCTCTCCCCACTGATACCAGCGGCGAATGTTCTAGCAGCCGATGGCCGCGTCCTTCATCCCGGACTGACCTGCTTGGTGTGCCCAACGGGAAATCTCTCGCTTTCGGAGAATGAGAAAAACAGGTTTATCTGCGTGACTTTTATTCATTGATGCCGTTACTCAGTGTCTGGTAAGTTCATGCTCAAGAAAAAAACATTACAATGTTCTATTATTTTCGCCCTGACCGATGTGGCTCAGTGGATAGAGCGTCGGCCTGCGGACTCAAGGGTCCCGGGTTCGATTCCGGTCCAGGCATGTACCTTGGTTGCGGTCACATCCCCAGTAGGGGGTGTGCAGGAGGCAGCTGATGGATGTTTCTCGCTCATCGATGTTTCTAACTCTCTATCCCTCTCCCTTCCTCTCTGTAAAAAAATCAATAAAATATATATTTAAAAAAAAATAAAAAAAATGTTCTATTATTTTCTGTGAACGACGACTCGTTTATCTCAGCCCTTTGCCTTCAGCACGTCTCCGTCGGAATAAACCCACGTTTCTGTGGAAACGGAAGCTTTTGTTTGTTTGCGGCTGCACACACGTCAACCGTGTGTATTTGGCCCGTGTTCGCCTGTGCGTGTGCACGGCTGGCCAGGCCGCGCTGTCCCCTGTCCTTGTGGCCCCGCATGGCTCGCAGGCGCTCGGAGCAGGCTCCTCGCCGTTTTAGGGGACAGCCTTTCGGGGTGCGGTGGAACTGCCGTGCGGGACATCTGACCCAGATCCCGGTGCCACTGTGATTGGCGGCTCGCCCCGTTCCCAGGTCCCTGTTGGCGCCCATTCCCTAATCACCTCCTCCGTTTGGCTGTCCTTCAACATCCCATGCGTCTTCCCGGCTTCCTCTTTTCAGGAACATCCTTGCTTGGTAACTATGGTTACGAACACCGACAATTAGGGAAGACAGATGTGGTTGTCAGGTCCAGCGATGCTCTGACAGGCCAGGCCAGAGTAAACAACAAAACTCTGCCACTCGGGGGCTGGGGATGTCGCCCTGAGCGTCAGAAGCTGGCAAAGCGCCCGTCGTAGGGTCCTGGCATCGGAGGGGTGGGTGCCCGGTTCCTGCCGGTATTTATAACATCCTTGACGGCCATAAAGAACCGTCCACTTAAACATGGGCCTGCTCCACGGGGTCCGACGTTGAGTTAACTCCCCCCATTGCCTCGGCAGGGCCAGGCCACATGATCTCCTGGGGCTCACACGGCCCCTGGGCCAATGTTCCCCACCCCAGGCCACCTGCCTCTCAGCTCTTCCGATGCCTGTGACGTGTGCCCTATGCACGTGCAATTTATTTACAGATAAATAAACAAAATGGGACGCATGGGAGTGATTTTCTAAGCAGAACAGAGACATGACAGACAGTTTGCCAATGCCATGCGAACCCGATACACACGGTATCGCAGGATGACTTGCTGGAGACCCATGTCGAGGTGTTAGCCAGCCTCACCTCCGTAAACTTTAAAAAAAGATGCATATAATGACGTCCCCTCTTGTATTTATAAACTAGAGGCCCGGTGCATGAAATTCGAGCATGGCGGGGGAGGGGAGGTGACTCTCAGCCCACCCTGCACCCTCTCCAACCCGTGACC
>NW_005873206.1:0-27733 GCF_000147115.1 Myotis lucifugus
CCCTGACTGGTGCCAGGAAGGAGAAGAAGGCCCTTGAACCACTTTTCCCTGGCCGCTCAGCTCGCCCCGCCTTGTGGCAGGCAAACCCCAGGGTTAGACCAGCCGGAGCCCCACTCCCAGGGCGGGTGGCGAGTGCTAGCGACTCCCGAGTGGGAGACCCCCGAGTGGGAGAGCGTGCTCAGCCCCTTCGTTTCCCATCTTGGCGAGAAGTCCCCGACTCTACACGGTCACAGAACAAGTTGAAGGGACAGCGCCGGAGGTCACAGTTTGCAGAGCCCATTTCTCAATCTTTTATTAGGGGAAGAGCCAACTGTGCTCCCAGCGGGGTTTCTTCCAACTACGTCAGAACGCCTGTGACGCAGAGGCCATCACCACACGCAGCTGGCAGTCCGGAAGGTGGGGCACAGCGGGGCTTGTCACTGGCTGATAAGGTGACGTGGGCCATGTCCCATCACCCTGCGGCACACTTTCCAGGTGAGGCTGCTCCCTGTGCCTCTGCGTTTCGGCTCATCCTACGGGGCCTCCCATGAGTGTTAGGCTGGAGGCAGGGAAGAGACAGGTGCATGATGAGCTGGGCCAAGCTCTGAAGGCTTCCTGGAGGAAGGGGCACACAGGAACGTAGCCCCAGGGAACATGGGCAGTTACTCAGGCAGGTGCCAGGGGAGTTTGCTTAAGTTCCAGGTTCTGGCCTCTCACCTTCAGAGACTATTCAGCCGGGACGATGGTCTCCAAACCTGTCATTATGACAACTATCTTCAGGCAGCTCCGATGCAGGGAGCCTCAGACTTAGAGCTGATGTGGCCCAAGGACTCAGCAGTCAGGCTGGACCCACCCCTGGCCTGGTGGGTGCTGGGATTGCCCTGGGCTGGAGTCTGCTCAGGGAGGGGCTGCGGCAGCCACAGGCGGCCCGCACTGAGCTGTTTCCCTTCGCTTTGGCACGAGCAGTTGGGATGGTGGCTCTCCTGGCCATTCCCACAGGTGAGTTCAGCCAGAGGGCCTGGCGAGGCCAGCAGGCCCACTGTTCCTGGCGCCAGCAGACACAGGACTGCCTGCATGTGCACGCACACACTTCTGCCCAACCTCACGTGGGTTTGCTGATGCAGCTAGATTCATTGGCCTAGCTCAGTGATGGCGAACCTTTTGAGCTCGGCGTGTCAGCATTTTGAAAAACCCTAACTTAACTCTGGTGCCGTGTCACATATAGAAATTTTTTGATATTTGCAACCATAGTAAAACAAAGATTTATATTTTTGATATTTATTTTATATATTTAAATGCCATTTAACAAAGAAAAATCAACCAAAAAAATGAGTTCGCGTGTCACCTCTGACACGCGTGTCATAGGTTCGCCATCACTGGCCTAGCTCATCAATTTGTAAGGCCTTTCTCCCCACCTGTGCCCCTGGAAATCACTGGTTTGGGGAACCTTGTAATCATCGAAGCCTCTGAATTAGTCTTACTCCAGACCTCAAGGCCCCTCCCCCTGGCTGCTCCTGAAACCGTTTCTCAGGACAGGAAACCCTGGTTCACAGACAAATGAGACCAACTCTGGAGCGTGGGCACCTCCACCCCCCAGCCTCCGGCCTTGGTGGCCGGACGTGTCCTCTGAGGGTGATCATGGGAGTGGGGCTAGGGAGGCAGCACCTCCAAGGCCCCTCCCAATGCACCCCCAGCCAATGCCGGCCCCTCTGGAGTGGAAAGTGTCTCTGCAGGAAAGTGTCCCCACCCCCCGCTGCTGCCCTCTCCACCCTCTCCCTGTCCCAAGGACATTTCCATGGTAACAGCTCTTGACATAAACAGGGATTTGAATTGAAGGTGGGAGCTTTGGCCGGGTGCCCAGTCCAAGCCGCACAGAGGGTGGGGGAAGCATGTGAGGACCACGGGAGGCTGGCCTGGAGGAGGAGAGCGGCCAGCAGCACCAGGACCAGTGGGGCTTCTGTGATGCTGGAGGCAGGGTCCTGCGTGTCCTTTCACCTTTCACCAGGCCTCAGCTACAGGACAGGAGATGTCCCTCCCTGCCCCGCCCAAACCTTCGTCCCACCAACGACACTGCCATCGAGGCTCCTCCATTTCTTCCCTGGGTCAGCCACAGCCCTTCAAAGCCCAAATACCCCCGAGGGAGGACAGGCAAGGCGTGGGGCTCCCTCAGAACTGAGCTTTCCAGATGTGTTGTCTCTAGCCCCTCACTTTTGCCCCATCACCCCCTTTCCTCTCCCTTCCCGGACTCTTCACCCCCGACATCATACTGCCTGTCTTCCAGGGGCCTCCCCCCGCCCCCACCAGGAATGTGAGTTCATGAGGGCTCCACACAGGGTGCCTGGCTCTCGGCCGTGGCTGTGCACATGTGTTTAGTGAGAGAATGTGGGTGGGTGGGTGGAGGGGTGGCTGGGTGACTGGTGGGTGGAGGGATGAATAGAGGCCTGCCAAGCGGGCACCAGGGAGGCCAAGCTCACTTGGGCCCCCGCGCGTTCACCCCATGCTGGCCCGGACCCGTCCACTCGGCCGAGAGGACCCAGGTGTTTGGGCTGCCCCTGCACTTGCAGGGGGTGAGACCCCAGGAGGGAAAGTGATGACCACAGTGGGTCAGGCAGGAGTGAGGGTGCTGGGAATTGGGAGGGGTCAGAGCCATCGTGCTCACTACGCCAACCGTCCTGTCACCTGTCAGGGATGGAGCAGGAGGGAATTCAGTGGCTCTCGCCTCATTGGCCTGGCGAGGCCACCCTGCCCTCCCTCCGGTTGGGGTCACCGACCAGGCTGTCCCTGAAGCAGTCTCCTCAACCAGTCCTGCCCGTGGGACCCTCCCCGGCACAGAGGGGACCCCGCCCAGCACAGCCCTAGGCTGGGCCTGGGTGCCTTCTCTCCGACTATTAGGGGGACCTGGCCTGGCCTTGGGGTCTGATCCCACGGCAGGAGCCCTTGTCCAGCACACAGTCCCGTGAGACCTTGTGGGAAGGGTGCTGTGTCCAGCCCCCAGGCCACCCTGACCACTCGGGGAAACAAGTGTCCTCCTGGGCCAGAAGCCTCCACCTGCCACCACACCCCTCAGGCCCTGCCCTCAGCACCACGGACAGCGCCCCACCCAGCTGTCTGTATCCCCCACCACCACCCCGCCCCCACTCTCGCCAGAGGGAGAGGCCAGCTCTGCGCCATCTTGGCCCGTTTCTGGCAGCACAAGTTCTGAAAGCCACGTGCTGCAGAAATGTGACATCGGACCATGTCTCCCCTTCGGACCGCACTCCCTTCCACACACCCATTAGTGACCCAGTGGTTCTCAACCTTCCTAATGCCGTGACCCTTTAATACAGTTCTTCATGTAGTGGTGACCCCCAACCATAAAATCATTTTCGTTGCTACTTCATACCTGTAATGTTGCTACTGTTATGAATCGCAATGTAAATATCTGATATGCAGGATATATTTTCATTGTTCGCGACCCACAGGTTGAGAACCGCTGCAGATACTGTGCCTGTCTCCTGGAGGCCGCACAGGCGCTGTGACCAGGGGGAGGGGAGAGGTGGCTGCTTCCCAGCTTGGAATCTAAAAAGCACCAGTGTCTCCCTTGCAGGGGGAGTGGACAGCAGCCCAAAGGCGACGCTCTCCCACGATCTGGGTTTAAGCTGGGAAACACCCGTGGGAGCCAGGCAGGGCCTGCTGCCCAGCAGACCACACCTAGCCCAGCGTCCTTCGCTTCCCACAGCCCTGGGGGCGGGGGGCGGGGGATGTGCTCCAGGCTGGCGTCTCCATCTCCATGCAGGTCTCCTCTCCCTGGAAGACCTTCGACCTTCAAGTGCAGCTGGTACCCTACAGCTGAACCAGCTACAGGCTCTTTGTATCTGGGCATCGGTATCGATCCCCCACTGGCTGGGCTCCCAGTCCCAGCTCTAAGCGTCCCTGCCGCCACCCCCTGCCCCCTGCCTGCCCCCTGCGAAGCAGTTAATTTCCGCTGGACACACTCCAGAGGAGGCCCGGCCTCCAGGTGGAACACTGCCGAGTGACGACTTGCTTGTGATAAGGAAGAATGATGGGCACTGGGTCTGTCTCCAGGCCACTGACCCACAAGCAAGCGAGTGAGGGTTGGACCGGAGCATAAGGCTGGCACCTCTGAGCCTGTTTCCTCAGCTGCGAGGGGCCTGTCGTGAGGAGGGACTTGGCACCGGCTGGGTGTCTGGAGTTGCTGAATCGTCACTGCCACTACGTCACTATTGTAAGGAGTCACCTGGCAATTACTCCTCTGCTCCTTCAAGGGGAGGTCCCTGTGCCCACAGCTAAGGGGTCCCTGCAGCACCCCAGCTCAAGGGCCTTCAGAGCTCACGGGCCAGGCTCCGGCTGCCGGGCGGCTTGTGTGGGGCTCCATCCCGGCAGCCCGAACCTGAACCTGAACAACAGGTCTCTGACACCTGCTGCCCCTCAAGCCAGCGGCACAGCCAAGCCCTCGGGCGCTGCCCCTGGCCTTCAGCTCCCTGTGAATAAAGGAGAATGTCCTGACAGGCCAGCGGCACAGCCAAGCCCTTGTCCCGGCCAGCTGGCCGCCTGCCGGAGCCTCCCATGCAGAGCCCTCGAAGGAAGGGCCAGGACAGGAGGAGGGGGGAGGGCCAGGTCTTCATTACTCTGCTGTGGATGGAGCTGCTGAGCGGATCGGAGGCCACTGTGGCGGAGGGCAGGCCTGGGTGGGGGAGAAGGCCTAAGTGACCCTCCAGGAGCTTCCAGTCCTCCTTCCAATCCTCCTCCTCCTCCTTCAACTCTGAGCCACCTTGCTCTCTCTCAGCCCCAAACCTGGCACCAGTAGAGATGGACTCCGCCTAGGAGACCCCATCTGTGCCCATGAGATCTGTCCCCAGGACTGAGGCCATGAGACCCCCAAGGCCGGGCCCCTCTGAGGCAACGCAAGAGCACATCAGGATTTGGCCACAGTCCCTCATGCTTGGCGAGGTCTGAGCCCCCAACTAATGGCCCATTTGGAGTCTCATCACATCATATTGGACCCCGCCCTCTGGCGTGCACCCTGCCCAGACCAGGCTTGGCTGCTGCCCGTGAAGCCCCCACACCGCAGGCCCGGGGCCTCCGATGGAGGGAGGAGCCCCTCCCGGGTTGGGAATCGGGACCTGCCCCCTGCTGGCCCCTGGGCCCGACCACGCCCTGAGCAAGGAGGGCTCTGCGCCCGGCGGAGCTGGGGCCGAGCTAAGGCCCTCTCCAGCTTGTGCCCTGGGGCCCCCGCTTTCGGGAGGCACGTATGACCCACAGACCCCGAGCTGGGAAGCTCCAGCCCCGGCCCCTCTGCTACAGGATCTCAGACCAGGCTCAGCCTCCCACCCGTAAACTGAGCAGCCGCCCCCACCCCCCACCCTGGGCTTGGTGAGCAGGGATGCCCTCACCAGGGGAGCGAGCGCAGCAGACTCAGAAAGCTCCTCCTACTGTTGACACCGGGCGGGGTGTCTGCGGCTTCCCGGGAACAATGGCCTTGAGGTGATGCTCAGGCCAGGTGAACCCTCCCTGCAGCACCTTCGGGACCAGTTTCCAGGGGCCTGAGTTCCCACAAACATGGGCTGGAGTCGGTGAGGGTGGGGGTGCCTGGCAACGCAATGGCGGCGGCTGTGGACGTCTGCCTGCAGGGTACACGCCAGAGGCTGGGGAGGCTGCATGGCTCTGGGTCTGAGCTGCTGAGGCCAGTGGAAGAGGTGGGAGAGGAAGCGCCTCGACCCCCAGCCCAAGCCAGTGGGACAGCTGTGGGCCCAGAGGCCATTTCCGGGGCAAGTTTGCCCAGCGAAGGAGTGTTCCCAACAAGGGGCGTGGGGCCTGACCTGCCCCGCATTTCCACCCCGATCTCCACGCCCAGCTCTCCTGCCTGGGTGGGGGAGCTCCTGCAGGGAAGGCAGGTCCCCAACATCCACAGCCTGCCGACTCCAGGGGCGTCCACACCATCCCGTCTCCAGTCCTAGGGGCTAATTCCAGAGGCAGAGGCCCCCTGTGCCAGGGACCGGATCTTCAAATCAGCACATTCGGGGGCGGGCAGGGCTCTCGTACTCCAGTCCTCTGACCAGCACTGACGGGCATCCGAGCTCCCTGAGGCTGCCATCAGCATCCTGGGGTGCTGCCTGCTGAGGGTCCGCAGGGTCCGCAGCGGCCACCCTGCATGGCTGCGCTCGGGCTGGGCTCTGGTGCTGGGATGCTACGGGGCCAGGGGGCGAAGCTGTGCTCCAAGCTTCACTGGGAGCCCCGGTGCCCTGAGGGTCTGGGGTCAGTCGGAGCTTGGCAGAGGCACCGCCAAGCCTGGGGCCAGAGAGCACAGGGAGCAGCAGGGAGAGTGGTTGCGATACACCCACCCCAGGTCCCCAGGTCCCCGGCCCACGGTGGGTCCTGGGCCATCTGGTCTCTTTGTCCCTGCTGCTCCTGTCCCAGGCTCATGGGGGCAATGAGGTCCAGTGAGCCCTCTCGGTCTTGGTCCCTTATGGGGAGGGAACACTGGGCATTCAGCCTCCACACGGGAGCCAGGAGTCAGGACCAGTGCGGTGCCTGTAGAAGGGGACGCAGACCTTGTCGATTAGGTCCTATTGATTAGCGTATTGAGTGGACACAGCCGGACACGTCCCCTGAACTAGTGTCACTCGTGTAGAGTGAGTCCCGCCAGGAGGGGCAGCTGTGCCCCCTGCCTGTGAGGCAGCGTGGCCCCGTTTCATCGCCAGCATGTTCTACGTGGATGGTCAAAAGCACCTGGGCGGGTTATCATTTTGTTACTTTCATCCTGACGAAGCCGAGGCCATCGGCTCAGGAGAGGGCCCGACGCCACCGACACCACAGCTCCTGTCCCGGCAGGGACCCGACCTCCTGCTGCCCCACCCACCGTGCTCCCCGCTGAGCCCGGAGCTGTCTCTCCATAAACCCAGCTCTGCTCCCTGTTGACAAAGACACATCCGCAATAGCTCTTCATGCTCCAAAGCCAGGAGCCGGGAGCCAGCAGCCAGCGCCAGGGGCCTGCTGCTGGGACAGCAAGGGAGCAGGCTCGCGGCCCTCAGGCGCCTTCCTCATTCTGCCATTAAGCCACCAAACTTCCCGCTGTGAGAATAAACAAGTCACCTTTTCTGTCAAAGAACAGTTTGGCTGCCGCCATGTTGGGCTGAGTGACTTGGCAGCCGCTATGTTGACCGTGTGACCTGCAGCTCCCTGGGGGCCACCATCTTGAAATGGCAAAGGCCCACCCCTCCCTTTGAATTAGCCAATCATGAAAGACTGTGCGCCTGAGCTCCAATCAGGAGTGAGGGACAGGTCACGTGCATCAGATTAAAAAGCTGAGCGACACCCTATTGGGTGCACATGCTTCCAGACCATGTGTGTGCACCCTTCCACTTGGAAGTAAAGATATTTGCCTGCTGCCTGGCTCCCAGTGTGCTTTGTGTTCTACCAGGACCCCTGACTTGGGGGGCTCACCTTATTTCTTACAGTTTGGGGGTGCGTCCAGGATCCCGTTTGTCATCACAGGGGGAAATTGGACCCCTCTCCTGAGGAGGTGTGCCCTGCTGCCAAGTTGCAGCGGCCTCGGTGAGGTGGGACAGCCATCACCCCTGGGAGGACTCTGAGCTCAGGATCGAGAGTCAGCCAGCAATGCAGGAAGGGCCCAAGCAAGACCCACGTCAATCAGGTGACCTCATGCATGAGCCAAGGTGGGAATTGGACTAAGAACTACTTTGGTGATTGGGTGTCCTTGGAGGTTGGGCATATGTGACTGGGATGTGTCTTGGACATAAAGTGAGTGCGGAGTTCTGATCTGCGGTTCTGTTCTCCTGCAAGGGAAGTGGCAGAGAGGGACGAAGCAGATCTCGGGGAGTACGAGAAACCTCCAACATGGGGGGTTGAGTACATAGTCACAAGGGACCTGCCAAGGATGGGAAGCAGAAATTCTAGGCCTAGGGAATACATTCCCCCAAAATAGTCCATTGGGAGAATGCTGAGGTTCTGGTGAGGGGCAGTTCCCAAACCAGGGAAAGAAGGCATTGCTCTGCTTTAATGGCTCTTAATACAGGGCATTCTGTGGTGTAAACTTTTAGTATGTTGCACACACCTGTATTAGAGTGTTCCTGTTGATGTTTTATATCTCTTTGTTGTTTGTTTAATTTGTTTAAAAATGGGGCAAGTCCCGCTTTGGGGAAGCCCAGTTATGTGTGGTGAGGCTGAACACGGTGACAGAGATTGCAGGAATGTCCCAGCAGCTGCCAAGAATTCTTAATCTTGGGGATTCATCCTGCTCTCCCTGGCAGGGTGTTAGCCTGCCAGAAACTCTTAGCTAGTGAGATTTCTGTCTGTGTGTCTGTAATGTAATTTTGGCTTTCTACCTTTTATGGACTTTAGTTTACTCTTCCTTGGTTTATGAATATAGGGACAAAGATAACAGGGGGAAGTAGGGATTACAGGCATGGGGAAGTAAGCTATACAAGCTGGGTTGGGCAACAAGCTTAATGTTTCCATGATAATGAGCAGTTCTTGAATGAGGATGGACCGCATTCCAAGGCTGACTCCCAGGTCCAGGGGCGTACAACTCCCAGCCAGGTTGGTATGCCCTTTCTTTGAACAGAAAGGGCAATCATGGTTAACAGCATAATTAATATTTCCCATAACCATAACTAGTCCCCAGTGTTCTATTTTTCCCCATAACACTTGGAGGAACAATCTGTAGAAATACCCTCTAGCAGTGAAGGGGCGGCGGGGGGGGGGGGGGGGGGGGGGGGGTGGAGGCACTCCTGCTTTCAAAAGGGAAATAAAATAAAACAGTACTTTCACATTAAAGCCACTGAAGACTAGTGAGTTATCCCTGTTACAAAATTGGTCAAGAAAATGCTTTGGTTAATAGTTGGCTTTAAAATTTCAAAGTTGTTAAGATATAATAAATAGATGTAACTAAAATGAAGGGTTTATGATAAAGCTTTCCAGTAATAATTATAAATGTGTTAATAATGAAAGTCCAGTCACTCAAGAGGAGACTGACTGTGCTCTGTTGGAGGAAGGGGCCAGTCCTCCTTCCCCTGTAAAAGGCAGAGGAGCCTAAAGAGAACAAGGACGGACAGAGAAGGGGATCCCTTGTCCTGCCTTCCCCTCCCTGTGCAACTGAGGGACAATCTGAGGGAACATCCAAGATGGCAATTTACAATTCCAGCCACCCCCTCAGGAGGAGAGCTATCCTGATAAGGCTCCAACTGGCCCTGAGGCCACGGCACCAGAGATACAAGCTTTTTTAGGCTGTGAAAGGAGTTGGAGCAGTAAAAAGAAAAAAAAAAAAGAAAAGAGTTAAAACCTCTGCTGGAAGACCCACATGGCTTAGCTGACCAGCTATACCCATTTTGGGGCCCACAAGTGTATACGTAGACCGAGTTAATGTCTATCGTGGGAATACTAGTCTCAGGAAAAGAAGGGGGAATGATTCGAAGGTCAGCTATGGCTATCTGGGAAAGGGAGCACCTGGCTGGCCCTGGTGTGCTTCCAGCAGATGTAAGATTTCCAAACCCGGGAGCCCCAGTGGGACCTTAACAACGAGGCCCATATGGGACATGAGAGATCTTAGGGAACTAATAATTAAAGGGATTAAGGGAGCAGTTCCCTGGTCTTGGAACCTAAATAAAGCCTTTAATATTCAACAAGGCAAAGGAGGGCCTTCTGAATTGTACCAAGACTAAAAGATTAGATGAGAAAGTACTCTGGGCCAGACCCCGAGGACCCGTTGGGCCAAGGAATATTAAAATTACATTTTGTCACCAATAGTTGGCCTGACATCTCAAGAAAATTACAAAAGTTAGAGAACTGGAAGGATAGAAGTGTCGAAGAGCTGTTAAAAGAGGCTCAGAAGGACATAGACCTCTGTACAGAAAAGCTAACCACAGAGACTGCTGTTTAGACTGCAGAGCGAGGTTGGACCCATCACACACGGGTTAAGGGCGGATACACCTCAACTTGGACAGCCATACCAGGACATGTCCCCTTGAAAGTGATGCTAAAAACTGTGAGCTGTCTTAATAAGCATCATGTACTGGGCTCTATTTGCTTTAGGGATCTGGCAAATTGCAGGGGCTTACAATGTGGGCTGGAGAAATGTGTACAATCTGGTTCATGCTTACCCAGTTAAGATATTGATTATAGATCACTTGAATGACTTGGATATTTCAGCCTTTAGGTCAAAGATTGGCTAGGACTAGATTTAGGAGTAGATGTCACAGGACAAGATCCCCTAGGCCACTGCCACCGCCATGCAAATAGAAGTAGGTTATAAGGGAACAAAAGCCTGGGTGGAATGGATTAGATATTCTGTACTCGCCCTAACTAAAAGCGACTGTTACGCTTGCGAGGCAGAAAGGCCAGAGGCCCAAGTGGTCCCATTCCCATTCGGATGGACCTCAGACAGTAACGGGATGGAATGTGTGCTTGCCTTGTACCAGGAGGAAACCACCTGGGAAACACTTCCTGTAAGACTCTGCCCTGTTGTTCCCATTCAACAGAGGTAACGAGCAAGGACCCCCCAAAACTATCCGGCCCCGCCCTCCAACGTAAACTATACCTCCTGCCTCTCAAGGGGGAACAGTGCTTGGAGTTTATGAGAAATTTATCCGGATGCGTAAATGGCTGAGCATCCTCAGAAGCCCATTGTGCTGCACTGTCGGTACCCGGGCTGATGTCTGGTGGTGTCATGGGGACCCTGACTTGGGCCTTGCCCAGCAGTTGGAGTGGACCGTGCCCTCTGATACAATGGCTATCCCTTTCACGTTGGCACATCCTAAACCTTTTTCAATGGACAGACAGACTAGGAAGAGGAGAGGGTCCGGGGGCCCCTTTGATCCCCATATGCACACAGATCCCATTGGGGTTCCAGGAGGGGCGCCAAGGAGTTTAAGGCTAGAACTCAGATTGCCGCAGGGTCTGAGTCTGTCCTGTGCTGGCGGCCACTGTGAACAAGAACGTGGTGGATTAGTTATATTTTCTAGAACCAGCAAAGGCTTGTTAACTATGCTCGAGACGCAGCTAAAGGGAGAGTGAGCAGCTAGAGGCCAGCAGCAGGCTGCCTGGGAGAACGGGCAGAAGGAGGAGGAGCAGGTGTCATGTTGGAGCCAGTGCTGCTCATTCGTCCCTGACAACACGGCACACGGACGTCGCTGAGCCTAAGGCACCGGCAGCTTTAGTGACGAGTGAGCGGGAGCCTGGGGCCGAGGCTCCTTCCCCGATTCCCTGGAGCGATGGTTGGGAAGGGAAAGGGAGCGCTGGTGTCCACTTCACCCCTTTGATTGGGAGCTGCAGTGATGGGTGTCACAGCATCCCGTGTGTGGGGTCTTATCCAAGGGCTAATCGGAACCGCATGGACCCAACCGCAGTTAGTCTCCTCCTGGACACTGCAGAGCAGGAAAGTCAATGGATGTCAGCGAGTTCGAAGACAGAGTTTGAATAAAGAAAAGGGGGGAATTGTGAGAAGAAACAAGTCATCTTTTCTGTCAAAGAACAGTTTAGACAACTGCCATGTTGGCCCCATGACCAGCTCCCTGGGGACCGCCATCTTGTAATGGCAAAGGCCCACCCCTGCCTCTGAATTAGCCAATCCCGTCGGCCATGTGCCTGAGCTCCAATCAGGAGTGAGGACAGGTCACATGTGTCAGGATTAAAAAGGCCAGCGGACCGCCTGCTCAGTGCACATGCTCCCAGGCCATGTGCGCACCCTCCTGCAGGAGGAAAGATGCTGCCAGGCTCCCGGGCATGTTTTGTGTTCTACCGGGACCCCTGGATGGGGGGGGCTCGCCTTATTTCTTACACCATCCCTCAGACTCAGCTCCCCACCCCATCTTTCTCTTCCTTCTTGCCCTGGAGCCCTGGCAGGTGGGCTGGTCTAGACCTCCCTCTCTGCTCTGGGCCCAGTGGTACCTGTTTGGCTGTCCAGGTGCAGGGACCCGTCTGGTTCACTGTCTCAGGGCCTGTTCTCAGGGTGGCTCTGGGTCTGTCCCAGTGCTGGGGATGGCATCCGCTTGCAGTTTAAATGTGTTTTCTCGGCCTTGGACACACAGATTGGGCTGTGGCTGTGTCCTTCTGTGGCTCAGCCCCACTGCGGACAGTGCTCTACTGCTGAGGGCCAGGCTGCTGCTCAGCATGGATACCACGCAGTCCGGCTCCCCACTCTTCCACCCGGGGACCTGTGTCCCTTGTGTCCTGTGCTGGCCTGAATAGGGGCTGTTCCTGCACTCCCAAATGGGGTCTGGAGTCTGACTGTCCCCAGGGGCATGGGGCACAGGACACATGCGGACTGGAGGGCGGGTAACTGGGAGTGTGGCCCCCTGGCATCCCGGATGCCCCGCACTTTTCCGAGGAACCACGGAAGCATTTGCAGGTTTGGAAGCTGCCTTGGTGGAGGCCCAGCGGTCACTCACAGCAGCTCTGAACTGTTGAAACTGGACACCAGGGGTCCGGGCTGCCTGTTACTACTTGAGCCAATGAAGCAGGGACAGGGTTGAATAATTTATGAGCATTTATTCCAATACTGCCAGCAGCGTGGGGGAGCAGCACGTCAGCCACGAAAATCTGCTCTGCACCCACCCTCGTTAGCCAGCTGCCTATATGGGTACAAGTGAAACCGAAATGTGGATGTTGAGTGCGAGTTCATTGGCTCTCAAAATGGAAGAATGAAGTCGCGGACAAAAATGGTTAATGGATCCAGAGTTTATTGAGAGCCTCCAAGTGAATTAAAGCCATAGCCACGCGGGCACAGGGATGAGCTCCCCCACCTGAACTCACTGCGTGCAGGGGAGATGGGAGAGGAGGAAGGGCACCTGCTTTTCTGTAGATGTGCTTGTTAGTTCCTGGTTGGTCCTTTTGTTACCGAAGACCAGAGAAAAACCAAGCCACACTTAGGGAAAGGGTGTTACATTTCAATTACTAAATTCTGCGCAGGCCCAGAGAAAAATGTGTCTTTCAAATTCTGGGCCTCCAACATGGAGGAAACTTCTCTATTTATACTTTTCCCAGTCCTTTGTCTCCCAAATTTGGAATGAGACTTCCAGGCCTTCTGAGAAAGGAGGCCTGCGTGCTGGGAAGGGGCCAAGAGACCATATCTCAAGGCCTGGCCTGGTGCCAGCACTGCCAGCTCTGTCTGGGGCACAGTTTATGGCCTTTATGGAATGCGAGTCATCTTATTTTCCTTATTATTTGCGTTTACAGAAGCCAAATAACAGGGTTAAAATTTCAAACAGCAGTTTTTATATAAGATGAATGCTTCACTTTCAAAGAATTTTGCCTTAATAACATCCTTGGGATTGGTTATATGCCTCACTGTCTAGGGCAGCGGTTCTCAACCTGTGGGTCGCGACCCCTTTGGCGGTCGAACGACCCTTTCACAGGGGTCGCCTAAGACCATCCTGCATGTCAGATATTTACATTACGATTCATAACAGTAGCAACATTACAGTTATGAAGTAGCAACGAAAATAATTTTATGGTTGGGTCACAACATGAGGAACTGTATTTAAAGGGCCAGAAGGTTGAGAACCACTGGTCTAGGGATTGGTTATCTGCAAGCTGCCTGTCTTAGCAATAGCCACACCCGCCCAGCTGGGGTGCCTTAGTAACTCTGCCTACTTGGGTTCCGGTTTCACTTCCTCCTCCCGTGGTCCTACCTACCTAACTTTCTTCTGTCTCCTCACAAGGACAAAGATTACATGGGTGTAGGAGACAGGCCTCTGGGATCCATCTTCAGCACAACAGCGTGTAGCCAGTGGGTTACTGAATTTCCTCAGGGCAGACAGGATATAGGGAGGAGGTAGAGGATGGGTATGAGAACAAAGAACTACGCACGGGACCAGCAGCACATTTTCCAGGAAGATCCACCTAGACCAGTGATGGCAAACCTATGACACGCGTGTCAGAGGTGACACGCGAACTCATTTTGGGTGACACGCATTGACAGAGACAAAAAATTGCATAATTCAAATATTTGTCTCTCACAACGGCCAGAGTTGGGCATCACTCGAGTAATATTATTACTCACGTTACTCATGATCAATAATGCAATTCTAAAACCGGATGTAAACATGTACATCGGTGTTGCGTAGCAAAGATACATAGTGAAAACATCCAAGATACATTGTTCCAATATTGACATTAATATAAAAAGGTTAAGAATTGCAATATAAAGAGATTAATCTTTACTCATGACATTTTATTTTTACTCGAGTGACAAAATGCCCAATTCTGGAAACGGCCTCGTTATTGTCTACATGTGCCTCGGGTAAGCTTCCCGTGCGTTCGGGTGCGTTCGGCAAACGGACGCACTTGATCGCCATGTTCGTTAGGAGACAGGAGTGGGAGGGTAAGAAGAAAAAGATACACAGTGCAACAGTGCTCGACGAGACATTCTGCGTGCCCGATAATTGATTACAGCACCATATATTTGTTGGTTATACATACTATCTTTGAATTGTTTTGCACCAGGAGTCAGTGCAACAACACTGCAAAAAGTTAATAGGTAAGAAACCTATCAACCTTTTATAAAAAACGCCGTGATTTATATTTATTTATTTTTGCAGCCTTGTGATGGAGAATCAAAAAAATAAAAAAGCAAGATTGAATGATAAAGGAAGTGGAAGTAGCAGTAGCCGACCCTTTCAAGACATATGGACCGAGATGTACGGGATTGTCGACAGAAACAACAGATCATTGTGCATACTGTGTAATGAAACGGTAGTATGCAGAACGTGGAATGTAAAGAGACATTTGAAACTAATCATTGTCAGCTCTTGAAAAAAAAGTATCGATGAAAGGAAGGAATACATTTCTAGGCAGTTACACCTCTATAAAAGTCAATCAAATTCCATCATTAAATTTGTAAGATGCTCTATAAATTTAGCATCAGCAAGTTACTGTATTGCTCACTCCATAGCTCAGCATGGAAAAGCCCTCAGTGACGGAGAATTTATTAAGGAAACATTTCTAAGATGTGCACCAGCTCTATTTCACGATATGAAAAATAAAGATGATATTATTAAAAGAATTTCTGAGTTACCACTCAGTAGAAATACTATCAAAGACAGAATAATAGATCTTAACAAAAACGTACAACATCAATTAAAAAAAGACTTAAATAGTTGTAAATATTTTTCGATTTCTCTTGATGAAACTACTGGTGTCACATCAAATGCTTGGTTGGCCATTATTGCTAGATATTCTGATGGTCTCACAATGAGAGAAGAGTTGATAAAGTTAGAATCAGTGCCAATAAGTACATCAGGAAACGAAATATGTAAGGTTGTTATAAAAACATTCAGTGACCTAAACATTGATATCTCTAAAATTGTGTCAGTCATGACAGATGGGGCACCAAATATGGTGGGAAAAAATGTGGGATTCCTGAAATTGTTTATGGAAGCTATTAGACATCCACTTGTACCTTTTCATTGCATTACCCATCAGGAGGTGTTGTGTGCCAAATCGGGATTCTCAGAATTGAATGATTTAATGTCAGTTGTAACAAAAATTGTGAATTTTGTAGCTTCTCGACCCCTTCACAAGCGAGAATTTTCTGCACTTTTACAGGAAGTTGATTCAACCTCCAGTGGACTACTGATGTTCAATAATGTGAGATGGCTGATGGCTGCGTCGAGGTAAAGTACTTGAGCGATTTGTGGAGTGCTTTGAAGAAATTACGGTATTTATTGAGAATAAGGATCTGGCAAACTTTCCTCAGATCAATGATCATAAGTGGGTCAGCAATTTGATGTTTCTTACAGATATCTCTGTTCATATGAATAAACTGAACTTAAAATTACAAGGTTTTGGCAAAGTATTGACGTTATGTTTGGATACATCAAATCTTTTGAAAGTAAACTTAAAATTTTCAAGCAAGATATTGAAACTAAAACATAAGTATTTTCCTCCGATAAAAAAGTATTTCGAGAAGGCCACTACAACGAGTGTAATGGAGTCCATACTTATGTACCAGAATATAGTAAATTCATTATTTGAACAGTTCAGCGAAAGATTCAACCAATTTAGAAGCCTAGAACAGACCATTAAAATAATTAAGTATCCGGATGTAGTTGTTTACAGTACTTTGGAATTAAAGGATTTCCAATGGATGCAAATTGACGATTTAGAGATGCAACTTGCAGATTTTCAAGGTAGCGTTTGGACTCATGTGTTTGTCGACTTAAGGTCGAAACTTGAAAATCTGGAACGAAATCGTTTGAATAATGAAGAAGAGTGCAACTACGAACAAGAAATTTTGAGTGCTTGGAACAGAGTACCTGACACTTTTAGCAACATAAAAAATCTAGCGATGGCTTTGCTAACAATTTTTCCATCAACATATTTTTGTGAGACTTTGTTCTCAGCATTAAATAATATTGAAACGAACAAAAGAAACCGGCTGACAGATGAAGTTAGTGGCGCTTGCTTGGCCTTGAAGTGCACCAAGTGTGAACCTGCAATCGAAGAATTAGCAGACAAACTTCAGCACCAAAAAAGTCACTAATTTCTAGTTTTCGTACCATTTGATTATCATTGTTTTTATTATTATTTTTTCCTAAATGTACATTGTTTTTCTGTTTTTGTTCATTTTATACATATTTTTGGTTGATTTTTCTTTGTTAAATGGCATTTAAATATATAAAATAAATATAAAAAATATAAATCTTTGTTTTACTATGGTTGCAAATATCAAAAAAAATTATGAATATTTCTATATGTGACACGGCACCAGAGTTAAGTTAGGGTTTTTCAAAATTTTGACACGCCGAGCTCAAAAGGTTCGCCATCACTGTCCTAGACAAAGGGAGGTGGAGACAACTAGAAAAGGCCTTAGCCCATTTTTTAAAAATAGCCCAATAGGAGACAATAGGACCTAGGCTACATACTGGAAAGACTGTTAACCCCATAGTACTCAGCCAATGAGGAACCGGAGGAGGGACTCTCGCCCCATAGGGTTAAATTGCCTGTGATCACTGCGCTAGGCATACTGTCTGCCCACAGACACCCGCTCCAAGAACCAAGAACGGAGAATGTATTAAAGGTTTCGCTTTTGCCATGCTTCATGTCTCCAAGTCTGTTGTTTGAATTTGGACAGGTGAGAATTTCTCACAATTGGGAAGTCGGCAAAAGGAGTAAGGATGGGTATAATGGTTACAGATTCCAGGCAATGTGGGCAATGTGGCGGTAAATGTTTACAAGGCCGCCACACAGGCCGCCCTGAGTTAGGTCAGCAGGTGGCCCCTTTCGTCCACACGGTTACGAGAGCATGATTAATATTTCTTATAATTATTTCTTATAACTAATAGCCAGTCCCCAATATTATATTTCTGCCCCTTGTGGACAGCCTTGCAAGCTCAGACCTAAAGTAACCACAAAGGATGGTCTGAAATTAAAACAAGGTGAATAGTCATGTAGTGGGTGGTCATGTCCTGGGCCAGTATCTTCCCTGGCAGAGATCATCTTTGATCTTAACGGAGCCTATTGTCTTTTTGCATTTCGATACCGTCCGTTTGAAATGTCAGTGTAACTTGTGACTTCCCTTTTCCTGGATCTCTGGCTACAACAAATGGGGCCACAGGCATGGACCACAGAGCCCCTCATTGTTACTGTTGTCCTGTGGACTGTGAACTATCCTGCGCCCACCTGTGTAAAAGAAGCATGTGTCTATCATTTTACTTCTTATCCAACCCCAGAGGTTCCCCGCTTTGCTTTCTCCCGCCTCCCTAGTCTATCACCAGTGGATTTCATCAAACCCACTTATGTCTCATCTGACTGTAATGTATAAAACAAGGTGGAAAATCTGCTCTTCTCTGGAGCATTGTCTTCTTGGGTTGAGATTCTGTGTCCCGGCAATTGTTGACAGTTTGGCTCAAATAAACTCACAAAAACTCTTCACAGGTTTGAATGTTTCTTAGTTAACACCCCTCTCACTACAAACATCCCATCAGCCCCATGTCCTGCTGCTTGGCCAGCCCCGGGGGACTGAGCAGGCCGGGCGCATGGTCCCTGCGCTCCGGAGCTCAAATCGGGGTGTTAGTGAGGGTGGAGGGATGGAGACCTGCAGTGATGTCCAGGCCATGCCAGGCCCTGCCCTTCACCTGGTGAGGAGCGAGCAGCTCCAGGACCGGCCCGCATCGCCTGGTCATCACCGACCACATCCGGACGGCCTGCTGCGAGGCGCGGGTGAGGGCAATGAGAAATGTCAGCGCGGGCGCCTTTGCTGGGGGCAGAAATGGAATGTTGGAAATATCAACCATGCTCTGTTAACCGTAGTGTCAGGTTTTGTTCTGATTAGAAAGCACATTCTAACCTGGCTGGGAGTTGGACGCCCTGGACATGGCAACTCACACAGGAAAGCGGCCATCCTCCTGTCCTGAGACCTGCCTCATGGAAAGATTTCCAACCTCATGCCTGAGACAGGCTAGTCCTGGAAGTGCCCACCCTCTGCGACCCCCCAGCCCACACTGCCTGTAACATTATCCCGTGCCCACGTCCCCTCCTGTAATTCCTACTTCCCCACGTAAGCTTTGTCCTTCTACCCAATATTAGCAGCTGGCTTATGGGGGCAGAGCAGATGTCTGTGGGTGACTGGCTGCTCTCCCACGCTGCCAGCAGGATTGGAATAAGCACTCATATAGGATTCCACCCTGTCTGCTGAATTGGCTCGAGTAGTGACAGCAGCCGGACCCCTTGGCTGTCCGGTTACACCTTGGCTGGGTTTAAAGTGTGCGCACTAGGGAACAGTTCAGAGCCAGTGGGCTGCCCATGGCCCCATGGAAGAGCTCAGCTTCCGTTACAAGGGTTACAGGAGGGCACAGGATTGGCTCTTTGTAACGGGACAGTCAAGGGGTCTCAGCCAGGTGAGTTTGTGCTTTCTCTAATCAGAACAGACCCATCACGGTTAAAAGAGCATGATTAATATTTCTTATAATTATAACTGGTCCCCAATATTCTATTTCTGCCCTGAACATTTTTATAGTGAAAACCCTGTGCAAAGACGTCATCCTGGTGCCCCGGGAGGGAGCCAGTTCGCTCAGGCCTGACCCCAATCTTCTCCCAGAATTAAGTGGCTCAAAGGTTTCCCATCAACGCTCAGCTCCCTGCTGGGTCTCAGACCAATGTAGCTGCAGTCCGGGGCAACGGGGCCACTTGGTAACATGGAGGCTTTTCTTCAATGTCGTGGTTAATTGCACAGGCCCAGAGCTCAAGTAGAAAGAGGCCCTTTGCAGCAAAACCCCTCAGATGAGCCCCCAGGGTACCAGACCTGAGGCCAGACCTGCCTGGGGTGCCCACAGATGAGGGCCAGGGTCACAGCAGGACCTCAGGGGGATGGGGGCTGTGCCACTGGACTGCAGGGAGAGGGGCCCTAGAAGCCAAAGTCCCGGCCTCACGTCGGAGCTGGGCTCTGTGGGAAGGGGGGGCCTCCCCCTCTTCTACCTACAGTACCCGCTCACCCAAATCAGACTCCTGCCTGATGAGCCCCCCCAAAGGCGCTAGGGCGGATGATGGTGCTCCTATTAGGGGCCCCACACTTCACCTCCCTGGCTAATTAGCTGCAACGCTCCCCTTGCCTACAGTGAACTTGAAACTGGACAACAATGGGCTGCTGTCACTACTTGAGCCAACTCAGCAGAGATGGGGTTGAATCCCTATGAGCGTCTATTCCAATCCTGCAGCAGCTGGGAGAGCAGCGGGTCAGCCACAGACATCTATCTGCTCTGCCCCTCCCCTCACAGGCCAGCTGCGCAGATGGGGTGCAAGGACAAAGATCACCTGGGGAAGTAGGCAGATGGAGTAAGATGGGTATAAAGGTTACAGATCACAGGCAGTGCAGGCTAAGGGTTTGCAAAGGGCTGCAGCCTCCGGTGTCTGCAACAGGGCTGTTCATCTTTCCATGGTACAGGCAGCTCCCGGATGGGGAGGGTGGGCCGCATTTCCAGGTGAGCCCCAGGTCCTGTGTACAACCCCAGCCAGGTTAGCATTGTTTTCTTTACTCAGCACAAAACCATCACAGTTAACAGAGCATGGCTGATATTTCTTGTAATTATAGCTTCTGCCCGAACAAGCGCCTCCTGCCTCCTCCCAAGCCGGGATGCCAGCGGCCGAGCTGAGCCAGCGGAACGTGCGGGTCCTGCATCTGCCGGCTCGGATGCTGACGCCGCAGGCCCTCCACTCACCAGGGGCTCCTGCGGCTTCTGCGGGAGAGACCGTTAGCTCAGAGCCCAGCGGTTTTAATGGGATTTCTATGCTCCTGGTCCTGCTTGCTGCATGCAGCCTCTAGGGAGGTTGGGGGAGGGGCGCGCGGGGGAGAACATCCCAGGGCAGGGCCATGCCCAACCCCCTTCCCTTTGACTCTCCTCTCCAACCCCCTCGTCCCCACAGCCCACACCCATCATCCAGGGTGTTCAAGAGCTGAATCCTCAGCAACGCATGACCAGGACATAAGGAGACGACCTTAGGTGACCTTGCCGGCTCAGGCCTCCTGAGACAGCCCATGGGTCTGGCTCCTGTGTGGGTGGGCCCTTTCCACTCATACTGATTATGAGTCGAAAGGTGGTGATTCAGGCAGAGAAGGAAGAAAACAGGGAGGTCCGAGGCAGCACGTCCAGTGAGCACCCAGAGGACAAACATCTGGCCACCACTGGCAGCCACTAGGAGCAGCCGCGCGGCCCTGGCGTGGGACGCAGGGTCTGGGACCCTGAGTGGCTCAAGGCAAACAGCAAAAGGGCCTTTCCAGGAAAGGGAAAGGCAGAGGAAGCTGGGGTGTCCCTGCAAGGCCCTCGCCACTCCAGAGCAAAGGCACCCCTCCCTGCCTCTCCCTCAGACCAGGTGCCAGGGAGCCTGCCTCTCCAAAGAGGGGCTGCCAGCACACAGCCCCTGCACCCTGTGCTGCAGACGGCTCCACCCCCACCCGCCCGCAGTCCTGCAAGGGGACACCAGGCTGCTCCTGGGAGGGGCTCAGTGATGTGCAGGGCTGAGGCCGTGTGGTCGCCCGGGTCTCCCTATCCAATCACAGCTATATTGGTGCCCAGCCCCCAGCAGGACAGCCATCTGCTCCCCAGCACTTGCCAAGGGCCAGGCTGGGGCCAGGCACTTAGGGACACAGCTCGGAGCTGTAGCTAGGAAAGAGCCCTCCCCAGTGATCTGCTGTTTGGGAAGAGCTGGGGAAGGACTTCGATTAGGGGACCTTGAGTGCAGACAGAGCGGGGGACTCATGTGCCCCACCGAGGCCCACCTGGTGGACCCTGGCGCTTGGCCCGGCTGACCGTCTGCGGCACCCACACTCGGCCTGGGGTCTACCTGGAGCATCACAGGAGTGCGTGGGGGAGAGCATGTGCTTACAGACGGGAGCAATTGGCCATCGCGGGCCATCTGTGCGCACCCAGACCAGGGAGACAGCTGTTGGTTCTGCCGAGAGGTTTCTGAAGAAACAGTCTGGCACCTGTGTGGGCCCAGGGCGCCTCCTCTCCAGCATCCCAGCAGCTTTGTCATCATCCAGCTTTGTCCCCAGCACCCACCTCTTCCCCGCCCTGCTCTGCTCAGAAACCCATTCATCTTTCAACACCTCAGCTGAGACCTTCTGGGGCCCATCCCCAGCCCACAGCCTGCATGTTTCCATAGCAACCTGAACGTGCCTCTGCTGGTCACATCTCTTCCGGCTGTGAGCTCTTTGTATTTTGGTTGTTTTTTAAAAAAACATTTTTTATTGATTTCAGAGAGGAAGAGAGAGCGAGAGAGAGATAGAAACATCACTGGTGAGAGAGAATCATTGATTGGCTGCCTCCCACACCACCCACACTGGGGATTGAGCCCACAACCCAAGCATGTGCCTTGACCGGAATCAAACCATGACCTTCCAGATCATAGATCCACGCTCTACCACTGAGCCATGCCAGCTGGGCTGGCTGTGACTCTTTGAAGGCTCTGGCCCTGACCTGGATTGCTGTGAGATTGGGAGAAGAGGGGATACTAGCTCAGCTCCCAAGGGGGCAGATGAGTGAACAGGGGTGCTGTGTCCATGGTCTCATTTATTCTGGAGGACATCTTGAAGACAGGGAAACTGAGGCCCAGAAGAGAACCTTACCAGTGCTGACCAGCAGACCCTGAGCGACAGATGAATGATTACTCTGATGCAGGTTTGCTGTGAAAGAGAGGGCTAAGGGACTGCCTGGCTAAAGGAACCAGACAGCCTCGATCGCCTGCCTCTTCAGGCTTTTATTGTGTGTCCTTTAAGCAAGGACACCCAAAGATAAGCATAAAGATTCCGGTAAACACCTGAGGGTCTGCATGTGCACAGACTTCTTTGGAAAGGTCAAGGAACAATTAGGGGTGCTGCCTTCAGCCTAACTCCCCTAAGTCAGAATTCCGATAAACAGAGCAGGCTGCCTTCAGCCCACTCCTTTTTCCAGAATTTCCTCCTTACAAACTTTCCAACCAAGTCTCCTGTGCTCCCCCACAGAACCTTTCCATTCAGCTCCAGTGAGAGGGGGGGGTCATGCAGATGGGGCACAAGCTTACCCCCTTCTAGGAGCACACAGAAGACAGAACTCAGCAAGGAGAAGAGTGTCATTGGGGGAGTCCTGGGAGAAAGTGGTGGTCTGCCGCCTCCTTTCCTCCTTCCCACCAGACCCCCCTTTCCTTGGGGCCATGGGTAGGCCCACACCTGCTCTCCTGCTGCCCAAGCCTGGGGGACGCCAACACCTGGGCGTGGTGGTGGCTTCTCAGTGGGGCTCAGCGGCAGCACCGCTGTCCTGTGGGTGCTCCCCTCTCACAGGAAGGTGCTCGCATTCTAGCACCCACCTTGGAAATGTCAGGGTGTTGCAGAGGCTGAGCTGAGCACTGAGCAAATGCTGGCAAAGGGTCAGCCTGGGCCTGGGGTGTGGCTGGTGACTAGGGCCTGGGGGTGACAGGATCCTGACTCCTCCATGTGAGCTTGAACATGGGGTTGCCAGCACCCCATGTATTTGCAGCTGTCGAGGTCTGTGCCCTTGTCTTGGGGAGCATGTGTTGGACAGAAGTGGGGGGACACTGGCAGGAAAGATAAACACAGGAGAGAGGGGGGACCCTCCAGGCACGGGGGATCTCCCTGGTCCAGACTTAGGCCCCACTGGCAGGGGGCAGGCAGCTCGGCCCACCATGCCCTGGCCTGGCCAGTCTTGGGGTGGTATCAGGCAGAGGGGCTCAGTGAGACTAAGAAAACCCCATTGGCCCACTCTGCTCCCTGCAAGGTGATTCCCATGAGGGGCTCCAGACACCCCTGCAATCTGAGCCCTGCCTTCTGCCTTGTGTGGGCAACCGGGCTGTGGACCGGTAGCTGGACCACCCACCATCTGCATGGAGCTTCACCAGGACGCTCTCCCACAGGGACAGTCCATCTGTCCTGCCCCTACAGTCAGGGGCCTGCCATCAAAGGCACCCCTCTTCCCCGGCCACAGCCGCTTCAGACCGACAGCAGGTGCCCTCCCTCCCAGCCCCCAGTGGCAGGTGACAGGCAGGACTTTGAGCTGTGGCGTCCAACCGTCCAACCGCTGACATGCCTGCGGCTTTCCGTGTCGTTGGCTCACCAGTGCCGGTAGGCTGCCTGGCAAACAGAGGCCTCTCTAGGCCCCGTTTTTGAAAAGGCACATAAAGGCACATAAAATATTGACTGGTCCTTTCTCTCACCTTCTCAGCACCAGGCCTGCGGCCTGAGAGGTCATGGCCACAGGCTCTGGGACAGCCTGGCGGGGCCCAGCCTCGGTGCCTGGGATCCCCCAAGCGGGTTTCACTGCCTGGTCTACCTTGATCTTCTGATTATTTTATTTCCTTAGTGGTGAACTGATTGGAAATTGGCTCAGTGTTTTAAATCACAAAACTAATGCACGGTGTCTGTAACCATTTCCGTAGAGTTATACAGAGAATTGGATCAAGGAGCCTCTCTCACCGCCGCCCACCCCATCCTGCTCCCTGTGTCCCCCCATCTGTCAGCACTGGGAGACACCAAGGCTCCTGAGGCACCACTGCTCCTGGCAAGTGAGCCACCTGCACCCCAACAGTCTCCTGCGGCCGGAGCACAAATGGGGGTGTCAGGGTGCAGAGAGCAGGGCAGGGGCCTGCAGCCTTCTGGTTCCTGCTGCCACGTGGCCATGGGTGAGTGGCTTCCCCACTGAGCCTCTGTCAGGGGTTCCACCGGGCAGCAGTGTGACCTTGGGTGCTGTCAGACCTCGGCCTTCCTGCGTCCGTGAGCCCTGACCAGCCTCCCTCCATCCTGGGGCTGGGAAGCTGGCTCCCCCAGGACAGCCCTGGCTGCCCACACGGCTCAGGGCCAACGTGTCCTCCTGGACACAAGAACAGACCACAGCTGAGGGCGAAGAAGCAGAGAGCAGCAGCCGGCAGGACCCGGGGCCTCACCTGGACGCTGGCCTTTCCCTGGGGGTGGGGAAGGGCAGTGCCTCGGCTGTGAGGACTGACATTGAACCCTCTGGTGGTTCTCAGCCTGTTCACGGGTCCAAGCTCTCACCTGTGTGTTCCCTGACTCAGGGGCCAAGGAGATCGAGTCTAAGGGCCCCTCTCCCAGCACCTGGACCACCCCACCTCTGCCTGTCCTGTGGGGTGCACCATCGGGAAGCCCCGGGGAAGACCAAGTACACCCCAGAACTCACGGGAGCTGAGTACCAGGAGCCGCCAAGGGAGAGGGCTGTCTCCAGGCATCTTGCTGGCCCACAGTGACTGGTGTGGACGAAAGGGGCACCTGCTGACCTGACTAACTCAGGGAAGGCCTGCGTGGCAGCCTTGCAACTCACAGACCTGGAGCAACCACAGGATGGTCCGGAATTAAAACCTTTCCAGTCATAGTGGGTAGTCATGTCCTAGGCCAGTGTCTTCTAAGATACTATTCCTGTGGACTGTCAGGGTAACCTGTAACTTCCCTTTTTCTGGACCGCTCAGGGCACAACCAATGTGCCAGGGTGCCAGGGCGGAGGCCACAGATTCCCTCATTGTTATCATTATTGTGTTAATTGTTGAGTGTTAACCATCCTGCACCCACCTGTGTAAAAGAAGCATGTGTCCATCATTTTACTTTTTATCCAATCCCAGAGGCCTCCTGCTTTGCTTTCTCCCGCCTCCCTCATCCACCGCCAGTGGAGTTCATGTCACTCACTGTGTCTTCACCTTTGATGGTAATTTATAAAAATAGGTAAAAAGCACCTTTCTCCGGAGCATTGTCTGAAGCCATTGAGGTTCTGCTGCCTGGCAACTGTTGACAGTTTGGCTCAAATAACTCACACAGATTCTTTACCGGCTGGAATGCTTATGGTCACACTGGGAAGCCAGGCCCAGCACCCCTCCTCTCCCGGGACCAGGACCCTGTCTGGTGTTTGTTCCCCATTAACCACTTGGCCTGTGCTCACAGCCAGCTCCCCGCCCCCACACACCAGGTGAGCCCAAGCCCCACCCTCCACACCCATCACAAGCCTGGGAGGGCCAGGCTGGGATGAGTCTTCTCCCAGCACATCTGCCCAGGGCCCCGTCGCGCCTCCCACTCAGGCTGCATTCGTCTACAGAGGAGGGAGCCTTCCGCACTGCAGCCACTGGGCATCCATCTGTGTCAGCTGCATCCGCCGCAGCTCCAGGAGGCAGAGGGTGGAGTGGCACACGGTAGAGTCGCCGATGCTTCTCTGCCTGACTGGGCACCAAGTGTATACATACCCTGTGCCAGATGACTGGGCACCGAGTGTATACACGTCCTGTGTCAGCACTGAGTTTGAAAGAAGAGCCAGCCCCTGACCCCTGGGAGGTGACAGGAGAGTGAGGCACTAAAATAACGGGGACACTGGCCCCAGGGCGAGGGTACACGGGCTGGACGGGCTGCAGGTGCCCACACCAGGTCTGCCCCCGGCAGTGAGGGCTCACTGAGGAGCAGCCAGGAGGCCTTGGAGTCTACAGGAGCACAGGGAGCAAGTCAACACACTACTCAGCGCCTCTGAATGGCGGAGGGACTCAGCTCCTCTGCTCCTCTGGCGGGGGAGGGCTTAGCCGTCTCCAGCTCCCGGGCTGCAGCTGTGGGAGGAGGTGGCGGCGGAGTGGGGCCTCCGCAGGGCACACACTGGCCACTGGACTGTCTGTGACGCCGAGCACAGGAGGGAGGCAGCTTCAGGACTCTGGCAGGAGAGCACAGGGCGGGAGAGACCTGCCCAGACCCAGAGATAAAGTGTAACAGGGAGCCCTGACCTGTGTGGCTCAGTGGATAGAGCGTCGGCCTGCGGACTGAAGGGTCCCAGGTTCAATTCCAGTCAAGGGCATGTACCTTGGTTGCAGGCACATCCCCAGTAGGAGGTGTGCAGGAGGCAGCTGATCGATGTTTCTCTCTCATCGATGTTTCTAACTCTCTATCCCTCTCCCTTCCTCTCTGTAAAAAATCAGTAAAAAATATTTTTAAAAATGTAACAGGGAAAAAATATCTGACCTGAGTTGCCAAACTGACACCTGCATCTCACTGTCCGGGCCGAGGTCAGGTCCCGAGGAAAGAGCTGAAGGTATTGATGGGCCGCAAGCTGCCCAGGATACAGCTTGGCTTTATTACAACAGTTCTCTTGTCTGGAATGTGGGAGGGGATAGGGCCATTGGCCTCTACTGGGTGAGGGCCCTGGGCTCCTGTGCCCAGTTGTGGGCTGCATGCAAAGAGGAGTCACAGCAGGTGCGACACAGGCCACCTGAGGGCAGTGGACAGGCTAGGGCAAACCAAGGCCGAGTGACCATCCAGCATGGCTTCAGGACTGATCACGCACTGAGTCAGAGGAGAGCTAGGTGCCATCTGAGGGAGGGGGGACAGAGACTGCAGCCAGGGCAGCAAAGAGCTGCCCCTCAGCCCCCCGGAATCCCGCTGTCCCTAGTCCAGCAGGCTCTGAGGGCTCAAGGGCATGGCCGTGCCTTCTCCTGGCTTCTCACAGTGGGTGCATACAGCAGGTGCTCCGTAGATGCACTTGGCCACTGAACGGTCTCTGGCTCTGCTGAACGGGACTCCTGGTCCCAGGTCTCTCTGTCCACTGGCCAACTGTAGATCGAGACAGGTCCCACCCCAGCTCCCTCCTGGCAGGAGGGTCAGCTGGGACGATCCTCGGCTCCACACTGCCCACTGGGCTCTCTCCTGCCCAGCCCGCCACCGCCCACGGCCGCCCTTGAAGACCAGCAGGCAGCTTCTGTGGGAAGGTGTCAGAGGACCCACGCGCCAGGGTCTCCGGTGACACCTCTTCTGCGTTGGCAGAAGTAAACGCCAGCTTCGTGGGCTAAACATTTTACTTTTACGTGGAAAGAAATCATATTTCTGCATCTTATAAAAGTAGGTGATGGCTGCAACCAGGTAGGGGTTCCCGAGGACCCATTGGTACCCGGATTCTGGGACTTTGTTGATGTCCACCCCCAGTGAGTCCTCAAGGACGGCTGCCCAGGCCAGGGACAAGCCAGGGGGTGGGGTACAGAGCCCCCTGGAGGGGAGGGCAAAGGGGACCCTGGCGGGAGGAGGTAGTCAAGGTTGGCAAGCAGTCCCCACGCCCCCGCACCCTCGTGCCCTTTGCTTCCGGTCAGGACAGCTGAGCTGCAGTAGGAGCCAGGGGAGATGTGGGCACGAGCGTCCAGAAAGTGAGACGTACAACAGAGGTGTTGCTCTGGGCAGCTTCGGCCTTGGAGTTGGGGGACAGGCTGGGGGCCCCGTTTCTGTTCCAGTCTCTGGCCCCCAAAACAGATCAACTTCGGTTTGGCACCGGCCAGCTTCCTGCCACGG
>NW_005873207.1:0-27722 GCF_000147115.1 Myotis lucifugus
CAATTCATTCATCCATCCAGCCCGTTCTTTTATACATCCTTACATCCTACCATCCCTCCTACATCCTCCCTCCCTCCCTCCCTACATCCTCCTCCTCATCCATCCATCCCTACCTCCATCCCTCATCTGTCCCTACCTGCATCCCTCCATTCATTCATCCATCCCACCCGTCCCTTTGTCTATCCTTTCATCCCTCCATCCCTCCCTACAACCCTACCTCCCTCCATCCCTCCATCCCTCCCTCCATCCCTCCCTCCCTCCCTCCATCCCTCCCTCCCTCCCTCCATCCATCCCTACCTCCATCCCTCATCTGTCCCTACCTGCATCCCTCCATTCATTCTTCCATCCATCCATCCATCCTCCATCCACCCATCCATCCCTCTGTCTATCCTTCCATCCCTCCATCCATTTCTTCCTTCATCTAGCCCTACCTCATCCCTCCATTCATTCTTCCATGAATGCATGCATCCATCCATCCATAGAGTTGAAGGGAGAGAGTTGAGTTGGAGGTTGAACTAATGCCAGATAAGGTTGCTTATCTAGGGCAGATGTATCTCTCTCTCAAGCAGACAGGAAGCAGAACGTTGAAGTGTGGAGGGAGAGGAGCCACCAAGGTGACTGAGGAGGAACGGACAGAGAGCCAGATGTGGGGGAGGCCAAAGGAATGGAGTTCCACAAGGAAGGAATGACCCATTTGGTCCAATACAGCAGCAGTACTGTGTGTAAGAGAAAGATTGAAAAGCAACCTTTGGGTTGAGCGATTGGAAGGCCGCTGGCCACTTGGTGAGGACAGATTCAGGAAACAAAAGGGGGTGGGGACCAACTGGACGTCAGGGGACTGAAGATGGCACAGACTGTAGGATCTGAACCTGCTGGCAGGTTACCCCAGCAGTCAGTGGTTGACTCCTTTCCAGTGAGTGGGTGCTGAGCTGCCCCTGTTAGCAGAGCACCATAAGTAACCCAACGGGAGGCATATTTGATATCTGGAAAAATCGTTTCTTAACCTGCTGCCCCCTCCTCCCGATCCCTCATCTCACCTGGTAGGATTCTCTTGTGCTCCTTTCCAAGGGCATCCTTTTACTCTTGAGATCACCCTTCCTGTAATTACTCATCCTGGAACGACACGATGGTGGTATGTCAGGTGTAATGACACGTGAGGCACCTACATTACATCTAGTCTTAATTAGTGAATAATAATACCCTTCACAAATGAGCTCCGGCTAATCTCATGGCCTCTATTAATGTCTATTTTTTTCCTGAAGAGGTTTTTGTGGTGTGAGCGATACGCCACGAGAGTTCTAATGTTTCCAGATCTGTGTCTATGTGACTCCAATACCAAGATGGACAGAATACCCAGGGAACTTCTCCAGGTGGGGGGTCCACCTCCATGTTATAGATGAGGACCCTGAGGCACAGAGGGGTCAAGTTATTCCCTGAGCTGGGAAGGCGGGGAGTTGGAATTCAGAGTCTGTGGGCCGCAGGGCTGGCCAGAGTGAGACAGACTCCGTAATCGCTCTTTAATTTCTCATTTGCTCTGTTTGCTGCACTGTCAGAGGCTCCCCTCCATGATCTGGAAAACCCGCACAGGTTAGTCAGCACGGCTCAGCCCTTTGATTGACCAGATCTGACAGGTCTCTCGCGGAGGAAAATTGCTGCGCTCACTCAGACGCGCACACAGAAGCGGGGACTCCAGCCGTAAGTGCCGCTCAACGCTGGGCACTTGCTGGATGCAGGAAGGTCATTGCCTCAAGAAGGCAGCTAATTCCCCTTGATGGAGGGCCTGCCTTCGGGCTCAGCCCTCAGCGAGGGTGCCCGCATGAGCAGACCGTGGAAGCGCATGGACCGGTTTTGTGGATGAAAGCTACTTAAGAAAATTTAAAAAGTCGTATTCCCTTCCTGCTCAGTGCTACCCGGCTGGCTTTTTTGTAATTTCCCTGACAGAGTTTCTCTCCTAATTGGAAGTGATAAGGCAAACAGTCTTTCATCAGCTGAGACAGGATGGAAGGCTGTGGGTAATGGAAGGAGCGGCGGGGCCCTGACTCCCTAGGGAACGGGAGGCAGGTCTGAAGCTGGCCCTTGGGAGGTGACTTCCTCTTGTCGCAGGGGAGTGTGCACCAGCCATTCCCGGGGGGCGGCAGGCAGGGGGTCAGAGTTCTGAGGCACAGAGGCAAGAACTAAGTGTCACCCGGGGCTGACTCCTGGCTCTCCAGCCAGCTCCAGCCCTACCTTGGGCCCTACCTGGTCGCTCTCTGGGTCTTAGTCTCTCTGTATTTAGAAAAGGACTAGCTTTAGTGCCTGCCTTGTAGGGATGATTTTGGTTCTTTAGAGGAGGAACTCTGTGTAAATCCTGGTATTATGTTTAAATCTGAAGAATGCGTCTAGAAGGGGCAGCTGGTGAGTGCCTGCCTGCCATGAGAACTGGTCTGTGTCCCCACAGGCAAGAAGGGCTGAAAAGGAACTTGGGTGTCATCTATTGCTGTCCTTGGTTACACAAGCGGAAACTGAGGCCAGGGAGGTGAGAGACTCCCCCAGACCCCAGTGGGGGATCCCATGTGCCTTTCTCTTTGACCTGCTTCGTCACCTCCTTGTTTGGAAGGGTGGGTTCGTGTTAACAGTTTGACTGCTGTTAAAGGGCCTGAGGAATGGTCCAAGCAGGGCTACTTCTTAGGAATATTCAAACTGACACTGTTGTATTAGAAGACACACAGCCAGGTTCACATTACGAGCTTCTTAAAACCTGGTGTCGCCGGCCAGTATGGCTCAGTGGTTGAACGTTGACCTGTGAACCAGGAGGTCATGGTTCAATTCCCAGTCGGTACATGTTGCAGGCTCAATCCCAGTGTGGGGTGTGCAGGAGGTAGCAGATCAATGATTCTCTCTCATCATTCATGTTCCTATCTCTCCCTTCTTCTCTGAAATCAATAAAAAAATATATATTTTCAAAAACAACAACAAAATACCTGGTGTCTATCCCCATGGACCTAGGTGACCAGGGGGCTCAGCCAGCCCGCCCCAGTTCCAGCAGGCTTCCCATCTCCCCAGGCTGCACCCTTCCTACAGAGGCCGGGAGGGAAAGGTGCCCAGCCTTGTCTGAGTACCACTGGCAATACCAGCATTATGAGGAGAGTCCGGGAAAATTCTAGTAGGGAAGGAAGGAGTCACAAATCCCAGTACTATTTATTGAATCCCAAGTATATGCCGCCTATTCTGTTTGCTTTATTCCTCTATCTGTTATAGACAGACAGACAGACAGACAGACAGGCATATTCCTCTGTACTTCAGCCACCCCGTCTGGGAGGTAGGGCTACCTAGTTTTACAACTAGAGAGTAGCTCAGAGAGGGTGACTTACTTGTCTGAAGTCACACAGCCGGTTATAGTGATAAGAGCATCAGGCATTTGGCATTTGTGACTGGGCGGGCCAGATCCCAGCCTTGGCTGCCGCAGCGAGGCTATCTTTGCTCAGCCTCCTGCAGGCCCATGCTGAGGGCCGAGGAGGCGGACGGCGTGGCGTGGACTATTCTGAGAAAGAGAGCTTTACTGCAGCTCTTCCCACCCTGCTGTCTCGGGGAGTCAGTATTTAAAAAATATCTGACCTTCTGGCTGGGCCTGGCTATTTTTATTTTTGGAATGTCATGGCTTAATAGGTTGGGTGGGTAAGTCTGTCTTGTGAGATGTGTTTATTTTTTCCCTCCACGATCCGCGGCTGCTCTGCAACTGTTGCTGCCTTTCGGAAAATGAAAAGAGTTCATAATAGACTGATTCTCCCAGGTGGGCATCCTCGCCTGTGCTTTCTTGTAATCCCAGTGTGAACACTTGCCCCCTTTTATTTCCCACTCTTTCATAGCTGATGGGGATTTTGAAGGTGGACTATTAGTGGTAAAAGGTTCCGTATGCCTGTCGTAGATTTTTCTCGCAAATGCTCACATGATTTCTGTTCTTTATAATAAACTTTTACTAATGAAACATTTTTTAAAGGATGGAGAAAAGTGCCAAGAGTCACACAAAGAAAGCATGCCTGCCTGCCTTCCACGCAGCTCCGTGGAATTCTACCAAGCTGTCATGCTCCCTTGAGATGGTTTTGAAGAAGTAATTCTTCCAGTTGAAGTTCATTGTGTACCTCTGATCCCATTCGCCAGCGGGTAACCACTCTCCTGAGTTGGGTGTCTTTCTTTCCCACGTTTTCATAACTACGTTTACAGCCGTTGGCATCCATTGACTTGCGCCTCCACAGTTTGCATTTTTACTAAGCTCAAGGCTTCTCAGATTTCCCCTGTCGCTTCATGCCGCCCCCGGTCAGTAAGTTGAAGCGCTGGGTGGGTGATATTCCATTGTGTGGGCGTACCCCGAGTTTTCATCCATTCTCCTTTGGGTGAGCATTTAGTGTGTCTTGCAGTTTCGTGTTGCAGCAGTGCCGCTGTGAATGTTCTCTGTCTTGTCTGTGCACGTTTCCCCGCAGGCCTAGGGTGTGGAGGGCTGGCCGGGTCAAAGGGCATTTGTGTCTTCAGCTGCACTAGGAATTGCCAAACTTCTCTCTCTCTTTTTTTTTTTAATGTATTTGTATTGATTTCAGAAAGGAAGGGAGAGGGAGAGAGAGAGCGAAACATTAATGATGAGAGATTCATCTATGAGCTGCCTCCTGCATGCCCCCTCCTGCGGATCGAGCCCGCAACCCAGGCATGTGCCCTTGACTGGAATCGAACCTGGGACCCTTCAGTCCGCAGGCTGACATTCTATCCACTGAGCCAAACCGGCTAGGGCCAAACTGCTCTTGAGTTCCTCTACCACAGGTGGGCACATGGGATTCCTGTGGCTCCCCACCATCTTGCCACTTGAGGTGGCCACACTTTAGAATTTTCTAAGTGTGATGGGTGTGAAAGAGAACTTCCAGTTGCATTAATCATTCTTTGATTGTAGGTGAGCTTGAGTATATATATATATATATTAAGTGGCTCTTTGAGTTTGCTCTTCAGTGAGAATACCTGCTCATGCGCTCTGTCCAGTTTTCCACTGGGTTGGCTGTGTTTTCTTGCCTAGTCTTGTGAGAAAATCCTAGAGCCCTGGCCAGTGTGGCTCAGTTGCTTGGGCATCATCCCATGCACCCAGAGGTTGCTGGTTCGATTCCTGGTCAGGGCACAGGCCCGGTTGTGGCCTTGATCCCCAGTGAGGGTCGTGCAGGAGGCAGCCAGTCGATGTTATGCTCTTATCTTGATGTTTCTCTCTTCTCTCTCTCTCTCTCTCTTCTTAGAAACAAACAAACAAAATCAGAAAGAAAGAAAACGCTAGGTATCACTCTTTGTGGGTTCTATATGTAGCGGATACCATCTTCTAGTTAGTGGCTTATCTTTGAACTTTGTAGTGTCTTTTGATGACTGGGAGTTTTACATTTTAATGCAGTGGGTTGTATTTATCAGTCTTTATGGCCTGTGCTCTTTTGAGCCTTATTCCAGAAATCCGTAGCCCTGAGCTCAGGAAGATATGCTTTGGGGCCTAAATGAAGCTCATTTAGTTTTTCTGTCCTCATTCTTTGATTTGCTTTGGTATTTTTCATACTTGCGCTGTGAGGGTGTCTCTGTGCAGCAGAGCGCCGGCAGAGAACGGTTTGCAGTGAGTGACTGTGAGAATTGTGGCAGCCGTCCCTGGGCAGACGGGGCTGGGCTGAACTTGGGTGGGAGCAGAGTCTTACTTCTTGACCCGGTGGCTGTCTCTGAGAGGCGCTGAAGTGCAGGGCTGATTGGCTCTCTCTTGAGCCTGGCTTATCTGCAAGCCTGATGAAATTCATCATAAGGTTGTCCTCGTCAGCTAGCCTCACGGCCTGATTCTCACTTCCTGCTGCTGCTGCTGCTGAGTGAAGCTGAAGAGAGAACACGCGGGGGACAGCTTCTGCTCCAGGCTCCCACCCGGGCCTGACGTGCAGCTGGCCCTGGTGAGGACAGAGTGTGTGGGAAGAAGAGAACTCAGAAACGTTCATCCAGACTTCTTCTCTTCTGTTCTTCCCTCCCAGGAGCTCAGGAGTGCTCTGCAGACCCAGGCCCACTGCCCCATTCATTGTGGAAATGGATTCAGGCAGCGTTTAGATCCATTCACAGAACTTGGGAGTGTCGTGCTGGAGGGGCCACACTCTCAGGAGCCATCAGGTTCTGTTCCCACCTCATTCAGTCAGCAAGCATTCACTGTGTGTGTGCTGGGGGCCTGGCAGTTGCTGGTTGTTGAGGACACAGCGGTGAACGGAACGGCCAAGGTCCCTGTCTCCGTGCTGGGGGAACAGCCACTGAGCCTCCAAGGATCGTTTCAGAGTGTGGTGGGTGTGGTAGGACAGAGAGGAAGTGCCTTTGGATCAGCACCTTGTTATTTCAGATGGACCTGCTCTCTTCTAGCCCAGGAGTCGGAAAACTATGGCCCGTGGCCCCAAGCTAAGAGTACTTTAAACACTTTTAAATGGTTAACAAAAAGGCAAACTTTACAATAGAGTTTGATGATAGGGAGCACTAACTTGGACTTCCATCAAGTGAAATGTTACCTGTCCCGTCCCCCCTTACAAAGGATTTCATTCTTTTCCTTAGTAGTCCTGTATTACAGGAAATTGTCCTCAATGATTATATTTTGAATTTCATCACTAAAAATGTTGTGCAATATTGTTTTCTCTCTCTATATGAGTACCTATGTCATGTCTTCAGTGTGTCCTCTATCTTCTTCAGACTGTTTCCTCGTCTGCACAGTGGGCATGGTGCCTAGTTCATAGCGCAGCTGTGAAGGAATATAAAGAGAATTGATGTTAAACTCCTGCCATGTGTTAAGAGCTTCAGCAGATGTTAGATCTTCCCTAGTGGAAAGTCCATAATGATTGGTTTCTTAAAGGCTGTGAGAAGGGAGCAGAAGGGTGGGCGGGGCTCAGTGCTCCCCTTTGAGGCTCAGCATCCTCCCCAGTGGCTCTCCAACCCCTGAGCCACGGACCATAGCCCTGCAGATCCCCACAGCGTTAATGCTGCTCCGACATAATTTTCCTCGTGAAACGCGACGAAGCATAACTAAACAATGCGAGTAACAGCTTCGGGCCCGTAATGAGGCTGTAAATACAGGACAGAGATAATTTATGGAGCTTTTTCCTGGTAAAGAACTGTCCTTTTCAGACCTTTTCACTTTCTCTGTGCTTTTCTCATTAATACTAGCCATTGGCTTCCTTTGCTGACTCGTTTTCACAAGGAAACAGAGCATTTATCATTTTGTGAGCATTTATCATTTGATCACCGCATGGGAGAAGCAAAGGAGAGAGCTGTGTGAAGTGCAGATGCTGGGCGGACAGCTGGGCCCACTCACTGTCCAGGTGACCCACACACCCATACATGTTCCAGCAGTAACATTACACGCGATCGCCCTTCACGGTCGGTGTCAAGATGAAATCTGTCAGTGCCAGGGTCACCAGTCCTGGGCTGAACCCACGAGCCATGTTATACCTTCTCACCAATCTCCTCCTTGAGCAGATGGGTGAGGGGAGGCTGGGGCTGCTGGAAGGAGCTCACAGGCAGGGCGGTGCGCAGTCTAGACAGAGCTGGAGTCCTGGCTCTGCTCAGGTACTTGGAGCCAGAAGCACATCCTCACTTCAGGCTCAGACATGCACACGTGACTGCTCCCTTCTTGGTGGCGGCGAGCGCTCCGCATAGCAGGACGCCGGCAGGAAGCAGTCTGTTTGATGAGAACCAAATGGCTCTGGGATATGCTGGGGACAGATGTCTCTCCCTCCGTCCGACACGGATGCCACCATGCGGAGCCGTCTGGAGTTGAAGGGACCTTCGGGGGTTTCCCAGGGATGTTTGCAAACACACGGTTGCCGACCAGCCCCCTGGGTGCTTTCCCTGTGCCCGTGCGCGGGGCGTGTGTGTTGTGTGCGGAGAAGTGAGTCAAGGAGAACACAGATGGCTGTTTTCAGTGGCCTCCTGACACTGTGTTTGTTGGCACCAGGCAGTGGGAAGAGGTGTGTTCATTCTCCGGAGGTTTTAGGGAAGAGATTTTTTGAGATCTGCTAAATGGAATGCTAGGCCGTCTGTGTGTCGGCGCATATGTTTGTGTGTCTTGCTTTGTTGTTCGTGGAGCCTGCAGACTGGATTGTCAGGAAGCAGAGGATCAAAACAGGCGACTGGGCAGAAATCTGAACTCGGGGCCCGTGGAAGGTTTGCAGATGTCAGTTCTCTAGGGCGTCAATGACAAGGGGTGGCCCCAAGGGGCGGCCGATGAGCAGGGGAGAGCAGAGAACGGGGCGGACTGCAGCTGCTCCCGGGGAATTCCCATTTCTCAGCTGGGAAAGTCGACGTTGCTAACCGCCGTTCCAGGAGAGTGGGCGGAACGCAGCAGCTGTCTGAGTATTCGCAGTTGCCCCAGGTTGGCCCCCTCATCATCGGGTATAAATTTGTGGGTGCCAGAAATTTTGGAAGACGCTGCTGCAGTGGGCTGTTTGCCTCTGCCCAGTGGGGGAGGGCTGGGGACTTTTTTTTTTTGTCATTCTTGGAGAGAAGGTGTAGTTATTTTAAGTAAGTGATGTGCTGCAGTGAACATGGGCAACTCTTTTTCATTTTTCAGCTTAATGAAAAAAAGGGAAGGGAGGAGGAGAAACCCCCGCTAGCCTACTTCGTGCTAATGCTTGTCTTTTTGGATTCTGAATGTGTCCCCAGACACTGAGATGGGATAAATATTTCAGCCACTAGAAAGTCCTGCTGTCGGGGTGAAAAGATTTCTCACCTCTTTTAAAGCAGGCAGGGTGGTAATTTACTCGCACAGATCCAGACACCTCATGTGCCTTATTTTTAACTATACGTGTACAGATCCCACTCACCTTCGGGAGGGATGAGGGATGAGGCTAGAACGTTCCAAGGAGGAGTCTGGGGTTGGGGGTGAGTCAGTAACTGTGCTTGGTTTTCTTCTTGGAGCGGCCACACATATTCTTTGAAGATCCACCGAGCACTAGATGTGAAGGATGTTTAGCTGGATGAGGCGGTGGCCCATGCCTTCCTGGGTGTGCCATTCCGTGGGGAGATGGTACAGACACATCAGTCAGCGCAGGCTGAGATAAAGGAAAACGGGGGACAGTACCGGACTGGAAAGTGGGGACCAGCTTTCCATTGGGTCAGCACAATCTCAGAATGAGTGACATAAGGCTGTTGTCGAAAGACTGAGCGACATTAGTCAAATGTATTAGTTTGCCAGGGCTGCCATAACAAAGTACCCCGGAGTGGATGGTTTACCATTCAGGGGTGGGGAACATCCAGCCCCGAGGGCTGTGTAAGGCCCACAAAATCATTTGGTCTGGCCCTGCCAAGGCATTAGGGGTCAGTTCATTAAATGTTTGACCAAATATAGCAGGCTCATTTTCAAGTAGATAATTTTGTATGGCCTGCGAATGATGTTATCAATATCCACATGGCACTTGGCAGAAAAAAGGTTCCCCACCCCTGGTTTACATGCTAGAAATGTAGCTTCTCCCCATCCTGGAAGGCAGAAGTCTGAGATCAAAGTGGGCAGAGTTGGGTTCCCTGGAGGCCTGTGTCCTCGGCTTGCAGCTGGCCGTCTTCTCCCTGCGTCCTCACATGGTCATTCCCCAGGGCCTTCTGTGTCTTAATCTCCTCTTTGTAGAAAGACGCCGGTCAGATTGGGTGAGGGCCCGCCCTCACGGCCTCATTTTACCTTAACCACCTCTTTAAAGGCCGTGTCTCTGAATTGAGTCACATTCCGAGGGACGGGGGGTCAGGGCTTCAACATATGGATTTGGGGAGGAAGCAATTCAGCCCCGAACACCAGGGAAAGCAGGAGGGGGGGGAGGGGGGGGAGAACCGAGGTCCGAGAGCAGCATGGGCGGAGGCCTCCCTGCAGGAAGGACATTTGTGTTCCAGGAAGTGGTTGGGAATGAGGTTCAGAGGGAGGCCGGGCTGGATCCCACGGGGGCCTTGTCAACCGTGGCAGGAGCTCCAGATGTATTGTGAGGGCACCGAGAAGCCATCAGCAGCAGGTTAAAATCTCCCTCTGCTGCGAAGAGAAGGGACTGGGGCCCTGAGAGTGAACGCTGGGAGGTGGGTGTAAGCTGGGATTCCTCAGCCCGGGCCTCATTGGCATTCTGGGCTGGCGATTCTTTGCTGCGAGGGGCTGCCCGTGCATTGTAGATGGGCGGCAGCGATCCTGGACTCAACCCACTAGACGCCAGAACCCCAGAGTCTCCAGATTCTGCCCTCTGTCCCCTGGGGGGCAAAATTGTCCTGTGTTGGGGACTACTGGCAGCTTGGATTGGCTGGTACCATCTGGGTGAGGCACACTGGGTGGGTTTGAGGAAGATTTTTGAGGACAGAATCAATGGGATTTAACTTCTCATTGTCTTGGTTTCTCCTGATGCTTTTGATTTTGACGATATTGTCATTTCCCTAAAGTGCAAGGATCTGTGCCCCCTGCATGCATAATAGAGGTACTCAGAAGCCCTCAAAGCATGGTTCTCTATGTTGTCAGTCGCCAGGCCCTGGGGATCCCTGGTCAGCCTGCAGAGCTATGAGCCCTTGCTGGAGGGCCACCTGTGCAGGAGCCCTGAGCCCTGTGGCTGCAGGGACACCTGGGCATGAGCCCAGAGCCCTGTGGCTGGCAGGGCCAACAGTGTATGAGCCCTCAGCTCTGTGATTGCAGGGCCACCTGTGCATGAGCCCTGTGGCTGCAGGGCCACCTGTGCATGAATCCTGAGCCCAGAGCCCTGTAGCTGCAGGGCCACCTGTGCATGAGCCCTGTGGCTGCAGGGCCACCTGTGCATGAGCCCTGAGCTCTGTGACTACAGGGCCACCTGTGCATGAGCCCTGAGCCCTGTGGCTGGCAGGGCCACCTGTGTTTGACAGATGTGGTATTTACGTCCCTGCATCACACCCTTTCATTTGTCAAGTCCGTGTGCTGCCAGCCTGTTGACTCTCAGAGCAAGCACTTTGGAATCTAATCTGGCCAATTTTCTGCCTCCGGAAACTTGTTTATCAGAACAAGATTTCACCATTGCAGCGACTTCTCAGGCAGCTCGCCTCGGAGGAGCTAGTGTTGCAAAAGCAAGTGGAGGTATTTCTAACAAAACAGCATGACAGTTACAGTCAGAGCCCTGAAGAATTCCCTACCTGCTGGCGGGGCTTGAGCAGTGGTTGGGAAACAGCCGGAACGTGTGGGGTTTTCTGGGTTGTATCTTCCATGTCTGGCCGGGACCCAGCACCTGGCTGTCCTTCTAGGCTCCTCTCCTGTGGGTCCCCCTCCGCCACCTGGAGCCCTTGCCTGGAGACAGGAAACTGGTTTCACATTCTTCCCGGGGTGGGGGGGGGGGTGGTTTTCAAGGAATCCTGTCTCGAGAGGGATCCGATAGTGAGTGTGGGCTCAGTGGACAGAGCGCCGTGATGAGCGATGTCTGACTTGCTGGTGGAAGAGGGGCCAGAGTGGCACAATCTGTTTGCAGTTCCCACAATCACTGCTCGTTTTTTGCTCCATTCCCTTCAGAGCTCTCTGCACTGTGTCTTTGCTGTCTGTCTCTCGGCCTGAGGGGCCCTTAGCTTCCATCTCTGCATCTATCAGCAGCCACTGCAATGCCGCCTCTCTCCTCCAACCTTTCTTAGAGCCTGGGATTTTGACTTTATCTTAAGAACAGTGGGGAACCATTCAGTGGCTTTTTAAAGTAAGGAAGGGTCATGATTGACTTGCTCTTTAGAAAGGTCCCTCTGGCCACAGAGAGGAGCCGGGGGGTGGCAGGGAGGCCGAGTTGCAGGAGATTGTGGCAGTAACTCCGGTGAGAGATGGGGCGTCCTGGGCCGGAGTCATGGCTGTGGCCAGGGAGACCAGCGTGCGGGACTTGGTGCTTGGCCGTCATAGGGGATGACGGAGCGAGGAGGGGATGTGGAGGGTTGTTAGGGTTCGGGTGTGGGTAGTCGGGGCAGAGGGAGGCCCCTCGCTGCAGCTGCTCTTCTGGAATTCTCCAGTGAGCTCTGAACGCTCCTGTTTAGTGGAGAGACATACCTGTCCGTTTTTAATTCACCCGCACGGGGCAGCGGTCTGTGGAAGTACCCACGGTCCCGGGGCTGATGTGGCTCTGCTCACCGGTGGCTGCGTCATTCCAATGGGTTGTTGCCCACTTGTTCCGGTTGTCAGACGTGTTTAGTATCAGCCCAGTAGGACCATAGTCACCCAGAAGAATAAGAGCTCGTTTCTGCTTGGAGAAGTCAGGGGACACTCAGAGGGAGAGCAGCACACGTTGTGTGCTGACAGGTGCGTAGGGGGGTGCTAGGGGACCCCTCAGGTCGAAAGGCTCTCCAAGTAAAGATAATAGCGCTTGTCAAGAATAGCGACATGAAAGATGTGATGTCACGGGTCTGGAATGCGATGCTTCTCTTTGGCAAAGCGTGTGAAAGAGGCCCATGGGCCCTCCGTTACCCTCAGGCAGGTGTGGGCACCCCTCAGAGTCCTTGGCAATAAGTTCGCTAGTATCCCCACGTGCCCTTCCAGCCCTAGGCTTCATCTCTCTGCACCTTTAGGCCCTAGCACAAGTGTCTGGTCAGACATGTTCAATAAATGCTCGTTGATGACTCAGGAGGGAGCCCTGGGTCTTCTTTTCCCCTTTCCCCCTAAGACTGTGCTACTTCTAGATGGCTCCTTCTCTCTCAGCCATGGATCACGCTGGCTCAGGCCCATCAGATGGGTTCCATTCTAGTTCGCTTGAAAAAAATCACCCCTCCCGAGTCCATTGGTGGATGAGTGCAGCACCCCACACTCCCCACCCCCCATGCCCTGCTTGCTTTCTAGCTTAAGGGGGAGCGCTTTGGGGTGAGGGCCGTGGCACTCTGTGACTCTGTTCAGTGGAGTTGCACCTAAACCTCGGGGCTTGGCTCTAAACCTCCAGGAACGCGTGGCCAGCAGTTCAGTGACCTTGGGGGTTAGAGGCCTTCGTGTAATTTTCAGTTTGGCTTTTTCTCCTCGTTGACCTCAGGCAGGTCGATTTTGTGGGCTGGGGCCCCCATGTTCTAAAGTGAAAGTATCTGCCAATATCCCTGTTGACTTGGCCCAAGTTCAAGGATTCTGCGATTGTAGAGTCCCAGAGTCTGAGACCTGGCAGTGTGATGGGCTGCCCGACTGCTTCGACAAGAGCGACTGCAGGGGCCGGCAGTTCCTGCTGTTGGAGGCTTTGGGGGTCCAGTGCTCACTCCTGTCCGGGAACCTGCAGCTTTGGTCACTGCTGGTGGCCAGGAAAGAATGTGTGTATTTCACAGCCAGCCTTTCTGATGGGAAAAGAAGATAAGTCAGTGAGCACCTAACATGCGTCAGACACCTGCCCCCCCCCCCACTTCTCAGTTTTTCCCCATTTAGTCCTCTCAGAATCCCCAGGGGTGGGGCAGGGGACTTTATCCGTCCATTTCACGGATGAGGAAACTGAGACCCAGAGAGGTCTTACCTATCCAGCCCACACCAGACAGGAGCCCCCTTCGGTTGGGGTGGGCTCAGGTCCTTGCCGCCTTTGCCATGCCGTCTGATGGCCCTGTCCCCTCTCTCCGACAGAGAGCCAGCTGCTCCCCGGGAACAACTTCACCAACGAGTGCAACATTCCGGGCAACTTCATGTGCAGCAACGGGCGGTGCATCCCAGGCGCCTGGCAGTGCGACGGGCTGCCCGACTGCTTCGACAAGAGCGACGAGAAGGAGTGTCGTGAGTGCCCGGCCCTGTGGGGACGGGGTGGGGGGATCCTGGGGTAGAGGGAGGAGGTCCCGATCTGGTGAGGTCCCATAGGCCTCTTTGCTGCCCGGGGTGGGTGGGCCTGGGCCTCTGGCCAGCAGTCCCATCCTCTCCACCTGTAGCCCTGTCTCAGTGCAGAACCAGGGGCCTTGGTGGCGACGGAGCCACAGCGCTGGGAGAGCTCTCCTAACCCCCATCTTAGGGGACTGTCGTGGCCTTTGCTTTACACACAAGGAATCTGAGACCTACAGGTTATGGAGCCTTGGGATCCACCCACCAGCAAGCAGCGGACCTGGATTTGAACCCAGGCTGCCTGACCCGAGGCCCAGGCTGATAACCTCTCGCACGTCTTGTAAATTGTGGAGTGTCCTTGACAATTAAGTAAGAGGCAATGCGCCAAGTGTCCAGCACGGAGCTGGTACTGACTAGATAGTCATTTGCCCTTTCCTCGACCGAGAAGATGTGGGAATCATCCTTCAACTGGGCACCACCAGGACCTAGGGTATCTGACCCTCCCCATGTAGTGCCCCTGAAATAGGCATGAGATTCAGGTTAGTGGGGGGGGGCACATCTATGAGAAAGGAGACACCTGGGATGTGCGTGGAGGGGCACCAAGTGTCTGGGGATCACACTCCCTGCCCCGGAGCGTGTATTCTTCTTCCTCCGCACAGTGTGGCACTGCCAGGTGAGCGGGGTCAGGGCACCCTGCCAGGTGGGAAGCACCCCCCCTGGAGTGCCGGCCTCCAGGTTGTCCAGGGGGTGGCTGCCTGGCGTCCACACCACTGGACAGTGGTTCTTGGCTCTTTCCTGGGCTTCGGGCAGCGGGCCTCTGCCAGGCGGACTGTGTGTGGCAACGAGGCTGCTGTCTCTCTGGAAGCCAGCTGAGGAAATGGCCGAGGAGCGGCTGATCAGGGGACTTCGAACATCGCTGGTACCGGGGTTTGAGGCCGAGGCCATTGACCCACGGGAAGGAGCACTGGGTATGGAGTCCACCTCTGGAGCCAGTCAGCAACCACCCCTCACCTTCTGCCTCTAGGTGGTGCCACATATAATGTCTTCTTTTAAACCTGGTGCCACAGGGCAAGCTGCCCGCTCCGAGTTGCCCCTCGCCCGGATGAGGGTCCAGTATTCTGGCTGCCGGCCCCTGCTCTGCAGTCCTTTTGGGGGCTGGATCGGCAGTATGTTTTTTTGTGGGGAGGATTTCATTTTGTTTGTTGCGTATGGTTTTTCCTGAATAGACCACTGTACGTACTGCATTTTTATTTTTGCAGTTTTTATACAAGTATTGTCTCTCTCAGCCTTCTCTAGTTTCTAGCGTGGCTTCGACATTGCTAGAAATGTAACGTTCGTCATTTGAGTTCACATGACATAGCATGTATGAACGCCACGATCTGTCCAGCTCGGAGCATTATTAAGGCTGCATGGATGTGGGGACTGGCCACTTTAGGGCGTGGTGTGTATTTGAACCTCCAGGACATGCAGACTGTCCCTGGCTGAGGGGAAGTTCGGCACAGGATGAGTTTGTGGAAGAATGCAGGGCTGGGGATTGAGATCTGTTTTATTCGCAGCTTTGTCAGTAGCGCTCTGTGATACCAGCGTCCGCTGTGACATTCTCTGTCCTCCGTCAGCCCAGGGCCGTGATTGCAGGATCCATGCGCAGACTGGAAGGGGCGGTGGAAAGAGATGATAGAAAAAAAATGATGGTGCGGGCAGCTGCCTGGCGCTGTTCGGTTTGGTTTGGAACAGGCTCGTCTTGGCGGTTCTCCATCCTTTTTTCCTCATTTCCTACCCTTAACCCCCAAGTGGAGACTTGATTGACATTTATTTAGTCTTTTGATCAAAACATAATTTTAAAAACCATACACACAAACACATGCGTTTAAAAAAAAGCCCTTTCCTCTGTTGCCCTCCCCCTTTTTTGGGTCTTTAAATAAAAACAGAAGAACACTAGAAAGTTAGTTTAGACAATAGAGGGAAGGAAAAGAAGTCCTTTTAAAAGACAAATGCTTGCATTTTAAATTTCTGACATACTGCCTTACAGTCCGGGAGTCAGTCGACAGTGTGGGCACCGGAGAAAGATAGTGTCCAAATCCCAGCCCCTTCTCCCACCCCTCTCCTCCCTGCTCTGTGGTCTTAGGAAAGTTACCAAAATGTTCTAAATCGTAGCCATTGGGAGGATCAAATGAGAATTCCTGGTGCTTCAGTTCCCTCCTCTCCAAAATGAGAACAAGGCTTCTAAGGGCATTGTTGGGGAGTTTGAATGCATGTTAACCACACGGCGGCATAGCGCCTGGTAGGCAACAACTGTTACTGGTCAGTCCGCACAAACCGTTTTATCCGGTCGTCGTCATGGGAACGCACGATTGAGTAACCATTCTTCTTCTTCACATTGGAGGCCCTTGGCCACATTAGCATAGTTGGCATTCGTAATTGTTGTTTTGTGAGCTTGCCTATTATTCCATCAAGTAGATGCACTGCAAGCTAACCATCCGCTATTGTCAGGGGTTTAAGTCTCTTGCTTTTTTTTACTTCTGCTGATCAAAAGGTTTAGGGCCAACAGGAGGAAGTTTTACATATGCAGAGGACAGAGCCAGGAGGGGCGGAGCTGAGGTCTCCAGGCTACCAACTGGCCCACTTACAATTCGTGCCACTTCCTTCCATGTCTTGCTCAGAAGTTACAAAGCCCTTTCTCTGATCCTTTGGAGCAACTTGGTACTCACAGGGAGGAGCGTGAAGGCGGCCGGTAGTCTCTCCGGGGAGAGGTGATTGCCTCAAGTGCCCAATGAAATAGCTTTGGCCTTTAGAAGATAATACACTCAAACAAGAGTCCTTGCGCTTTTCAAAGGGTGAGAGGAGGGCGCAGAGCAGGATGTCACGGTGGGCTATGAGGCAGTGAGCTCAGCAGAGGAAAGATTGTCATGAGACAGGGAGAAACCTTATCATAAAGGGAATAAAATCATCTATTGGTGAAATTGCGGGAATGGGGAGGTTAAAGACAACAGGGTCACACAGAGTGGGTCCTCTAACAGAGCTCCACCAGCATCTTAGAAGTTGTCATCAGCTGTACTCATCAGGGGTACACATGATGATACGATGATTTTTTCTGTATCGTTTGTAATGCTTAAATAGTCCGTTCCCTTGGGTGTCATGTAGTTTATTTACTCCTTATTTCAGCGTTTGTCTCGTTTTAGTTTTTCACTGTTAGAGACGGTGTTCATGTCCTGAGGGTGGACGTGACTTCTCTAGCTTTGAGAAATTCTCTTAGTCTAGGTTCTCAGAAATGAAATGATGGGGTTGAGGGACAGAGGCTTTTCCTGGCTCTGGATCCCGGACCGCCCACATGCTCTGCTGAGGGCTGGCACCGGCGTGCTCTTCCCTGGCACCGGCTGAGAACTCTGGCTGTCTTTCAGTCTTGGCAGCATTCGTTAATATCTTAAAAAAATATGTTTATGGTTCATTTGATAGTTGAAAACAGTTCTATAGTTTAAGTTTAATTTTTTTTTATTATCTAAAGAAATTGAATGTTTTCCCAATACCTCTGTTTACTAGTTATGTTTCTGACTTTGTGAAATATCTGTTAATGGACTAGAATACATTTCCATCTGGGTTGAGTCACTACATTTTCCGCCTCATGAATCTGAAGAACCTCCCCTTCTTAGAGTTCTGAGAGAAGAGGCTCGTTTTGGGAGAGTTTTGAGTGTATTTCTGTTCTTGGTTAGTGGCATGCCCTGCATAATCGTTTTATCTAAATAACTGTTTTTGGCAGTAAAAGGAATAGAGAAATGTTTTAGAAAAACATGGACACTTCATGAAAACACTGTCGTGATGTGGCCTTACTTGAGCTCCCCTGGGCTGCACGTTACGCGATATTGACTCAGTTGTCACAGGTCCTTACGAGGAGGAAGCTGAGCCCCATGAGCTTGCACAGCTTGCCTGTTGGCCCAGAGCCCGAGTCCCCATAGCCTTCCTCCACCCGAGGCCACAGTGGGGTCCTTCCGTCTTTCTCTGCACGTGGAGCGGTGCCACTCTGCTGACTGAGACCCTACTGTTGTCACCACTAAGCCGCTTTTTTAAATTGTAGAAACCTCGATGATGGTTTCCCATGGAAATGATTTCTAAGATGGCTATTGGTCCTGCGAGTCCCTGAAAGAAGAGACTGCGCTTCATTGCTACCACTTGCTGTCATAATCAAGCAGCGATCCCCACCTCCAGGGCCCACGTGTGACCTGGAATCCAGGCCCTAACGTCCACTTCCAGCTTCCAGTTTCCAGCTTCCTGTCGGATCCTCGCTGCCACCTCTGTGCCCTGACCAAATGGGGGCGAGGAGGTGTGAGATCCGCGGCTCATTCTTCTCTTGGAGAAATAATATTGGTCTGTATCTTTGAGCAGGCACGTGCAGACTTTTAAAGACACAGGCCCTTTATGTTTGTGTGGGGTGGGGGTGGGGGATGGAGGGAGGTAAGAGGAAATGGGGATAAATGCAAGGATTTTGTCCAGTAATAAAGTGTAATACATTTCCAAGTTCAGAGACATTGAAAATAGGTCAAAAATGGAATTTAAATTGTATTTGCTTTTACTCTTCCCAACCGTTTCTTGAGCATGGCTTTTAAGGGCTCTGGTGTGATGCAGAAATCCATGGGCGGGTTTGGACTAATAATCACCGAGAAATATATAAGGTGAAGGGATTAGCCACACGATCAACGTGTGGTGATGGACAGAGGCAAGGGGGTCGGGGGCTGGGTGGACACTTCATGAAAACACTGTCGTGATGTGGCCTTACTTGAGCTCCCCTGGGCTGCACGTTACGCGATATTGACTCAGTTGTCACAAGTCCGTATGAGGAGGAAGCTGAGCCACATGAGCTTGCACAGGGGGATGGGAACATGTGTGATAGTGTCAACAATAAAAATAAGGAAGCGAAGAGGTGGGAGAGTGGGGCGTCCTCTTTCCTTTTCATCATCTTTCTCACCTTCTGCCTCTAGGTGGTGCCACATATAATGTCTTCTTTTAAACCTGGTGCCACAGAGAGATGAGGGGGGAAAACTGGACTCTGAGTGGTTATTCTTACCAAACTTTAACAGCAATTCAGCGATGTCACCAAACACCCTGGGTCACATGCTAAATGCTGCAGGAAACCAGGACGTTTCTACAGGTTGGATATGGCTTGCCTTGTCTTCTCTTAGACTGCGCTGTCTCTGCTCAGAGGAGGGGCTGGTGACGGGCTGTGGCCTGGGAAGGGAGCCTGCCAGGGAACTGGCAGATGCAGCCACAGTGGCGTTGAGTCCTCCCCTTTAGCTGCCTATATAGCAGAAGTGTCACCACACCATTGTTATGGGTTGCATTGTCATCCCCTTCACCCCCCCATCAAACCTCCCCCCACTCCCCATTCATAATGTTAAAGTCCTAACTTCCAGCAGCTCAAAACGTGATCTTATTTGGAAGTAGGGTCTCTGTAGAGTTAATCAAGTTAAAGTGAGGCCATTGGGCTGGGCCCTACTTCCACATGCCTGTGTCCCTATAAAAACGGGGTATGTGGATGCAGGGGTACATACAGAGGGAAGACGATCTGAAGGGACACAGAGAGAAGATGGCCCTCGACAAGCCAAGGAGAGAGGACCGGAATAGTTCCTCCCAGTTCGCAGGGGGAACCAGCCCCGCCGACACCTCAACTTCGTACTTCTGGCCTCCGGAGCTGTGAGACAACACATTTCTATGGACGAAGCCGCCCAGTTGTGGTACTTTGTCATGACAGCCCTCGCAAACTAATCCAGCCATCCACCCACCTCGCTTCCTTCTTAAAAATGATTGCTCAGTGAGTGACAGCTGGCCCACAGCTGTGGAACAGGGGACATTCACAGACATCCTGCTCCCATTCTTTAACAATTTGAAAGTAAGAATCTTACTGTTACGGGTTGAATTCTATTCTTCCCCTCCCCCCCCCCCAAAAAAAGAAAGATAATCAAAGTCCTAACCCCAAGAACTTGGGCATGTGAACTTATTTGGAAATAGGGTTATTGTGAGTGTAATTAGTTAAGATCAGGTCATACTGGAGTCATGAGGGTCCTTAATTCGATATGACGGGTGTCCTCATGAGAGGACAGTGAGAATATGAGGGAAGAAAGCCATGTGACAGTAGAGGTAGAGATTGGACTGATGCAGCTGCAAGCCTTGGAACGCCAGGAATGGACAGCTGCCACCAGCAGCTACAAAGAGGTAGGGAGAGAATCTCCCCAGAGCCTCAGAGAAAGCGCGGCCCCACGTACCCCTCAATCGCAGACTCTGGCCTCCAGAAATTTGAGAGAATACATTTCTGTTGCTTAAAGCCACTCAGTTTATGGTACTTTGTTTTGGCTGCCCTGGGGAACTAATATACTTGCCAGGGACAATGAAAGCCATTTGGGCTTCAGTGGGCTGGCTCAGCCCAGTAGATAGGGGCATTCCTTCAGCCTCCTGCCCCCCTCCCCCCCCCACCATCCCACCTGGCCCCTCTGGAAGAGTCCTGTTCTCCATTTCTGTTGGACACACTGCCTTGTCACATGATCCAGGTGTCCCCTCTCCTCCAGGTCTTGGTTCTGGCAAGCCATTGTTCAGTGCTGAATTTCAAAAGCCTTCTGGAGTTGAGCTTCAGAAAGCAAAACGTGCCCTTACAGAGTCTAGAGAATATCATTGCGCTTTAGCGCTATGTCTGTTGGTGGCGAAACGGCACCAGAATGTTCCTGGTGATTGGACCTCGGTTTCAGCAGCCTCGGTACTTGAGTTCTAGCTAAGAAATTCAGAGCCAAGACTCAAATACAAGCAAAAGTTTATTTAGAAAGTCACAGAGGTAGAAGTGAGCCGTAAAAGAAATGGGCTCAGGAGACAAGATACAGAGGCCAAAGTTGGGAGGGCTGAGAGAGAGAAGGAAAACGTGCCTAGGGGAAGGAGGGGGGTGGGGAGGCTGTGTTCCCAGCTGAATCCTCAGTCCTAAGGCTTTTAAGGGCAGGGATTTTAGGGGAGGTCCCAGGGGAGGATCATGATAGAGTATCCATCAACTCTCCAGGTGTGCTATTTCAGAGCCATGGTCTCTACTCATTGGTTGGCTCTGCGGTCATTGTGTCTGGTCCTGATGGTAGCCTTGATGTAGGTTCCTCTGGCTTTGCTACTTTTCTGGGCCTGGAGCTGAAACACAACTGAAGCCTAGATGTTATCTCAAGTTTGACTGTCTCTGTAGTCTACAGACCCGAGGCTTTGTTCCTAAGATTATTTGATGCTGATCAGAAGAACCTCATTGTCCTGAAGGCTTAATGCTTAAGGGAGTGATTGTGCAAGGGCTTGTATGGGAGTCATATGAGGCTATTCTCCGTCCCCCTTGTTCCTTCTCTAAGAGGGTCTAAACCACATGACTAGCGATATGCTAGGGGAGGAAAGGTCACCCTGAGGGTGAGATTTATTTTCCCAGTTTTGCCAGTTGCTAGGTACCTGGGGCTTTCTGTCCTGGTGACCTTCTGTCCCTGGCCCATTGTCCTTGCTCTGCTCATGTCCACTGAACATTTCAGAGCAGAAACTCACCTTCTTTCACAACACTCACTGTGCAGAAGAAATCCAAGATCTGTGTGTTCATGTTGCCTCCTTTCTAACTTAGTCATTTTGTTTATGTATTTGTTTGTTTGTTTTTTAATCTTTTTGTTGAGAATATTACAGATGTCCCCCTTTCTTTCCCCCATTGTCCCCATCCACCCGGTTCCTTCCCTACCCAAGGCCTTCACCACCCTATTGTCTGTGTCCATAGGTAATGCATATATGCATATAAATTCTTTAGTTAATCTCTTCCTTCCCTCTGAGATTCATCAGTCTGTTCCATGCTTCTATGGCTTTTGGTTCTATTTTATTCATCAGTTTATTTTGTTCACCATATTCCTTATTTGTTTATTTTGAGGTTTGATTGTTGATTGATGTGTATTTATTGCCATTTTATTGTTTATATTTTAAATCATTATTGTCATCTTCTTCCTCTTCTTAAAGAATACACTTCAACATTTCATATAATACTGGTTTGGTGGTGATGAACTCCTTTAGCTTTTTCTTGTCTGAAGCTCTTTATCTGACCTTCAATTCTAAATGATAATTTTGCTGGATAGAATAATCTTGGTTGTAGGTTTTTGCTATTCATCACTTTTAATATTTCTTGCCACTCCCTTATGGTCTGCAAAGTTTCTGTTGAAAAATCAGCTGTCAGAGCTTCAAAGGACTTAGTGAGACTTTCAAGGATCTTAGTGAGAATTTCAAGAATATTAGTGAGAACATAAAAGACTTGAAAAAGGACCAGTTAGAAATAAAGCATACACTAACTGAAATAAAGAATAATTTACAGGGATTCAACAGTAGAGTTAAGGATTCTGAGCATCAAATCAATGATTTGGAATATGAGGAAGCAAAAATCACCCAATCAGAAGAGCAAAAAGAAAAAAGAGTTAAAAAATATGAAGATAGTATAAGGAGCCTTCAGGACAACTTCAGGAGTACCAACATTCGCATTATGGGGGTGACAGGAGAAGAGAGAGAGCAAGATATTGAAAACCTATTTGAAGAAATAATGACAGAAAACTTCCCCTACCTGGTGAAAGAAATAGACTTACAAGTCCAGGAAGTGCAGAGAGTCCCAAACAAGAAGAACCCAAAGAGGCCCACATGAAGACACATCATAATTAAAATGCCAAGGGTTAAAGACAAAGAGAGAATCTTAAACGCAGCAGGAGAAAAGCTCCCTACAAGGGAGTGCCCATGCAACTGTCAGCTGATTTCTCAACAGAAAATCTGTATTTGTTTGTAAATATCTCAGGTAATACCGGGCATACCTCCCACTTCACTTACATTCTTTCATCTCAAATGTGAGACCATAAATGCTGTGGTTAAGCACAGGGGCATGGGAGCCAGAAGTGCTGGTTTCTCCCCCCACCCCCCAACCCTCAGTCTCTAGTTATGGCCTCTGGGCCCTGGAACCATTTGACCTTACTCTACACCTATTGCCCCCTCCGTAAGATGGAGATAATAGCAGTACCTGCTCCACATGTGATATTTAAAACATTAATTAGGCAGTACGTGCAGGCCATAAGCCAGTTAGGAATTAGCTGACCTTTAACAACAGGCACTATTTCCTGGTTCAGACAGGGTGAAGATCTGCTCTGCTGACCACAGGGCATTGTTCTAAATCCTAAATGAGTCATGTATCTGAAGCTCAGAGCTGGGTGCCTCGAGCAGGTTACACATTTGGTAAGTGCTAACTGACATTCTTCGCTTAGTCAATGCGAGTGATATTGTCCTCGAACCAAAGTCTGCCGTGACATGCCTAGCCTGTGCCACGCTAGCCGTTACCATTCCAGCCCACCCCTGCCCACCTCCCCAGACCCACACTTTCCCATGCCCTCCACCCCCTCTCCTCTTCCTGCTCTCTCTTTGAGAGCCTACCAGGGATCCTCAAACTTTTTAAACAGGGGGCCAGTTCACTGTCCCTCAGACCGTTGGAGGGCCGGACTATAGTTTAAAAAAAAACTATGAACAAATTCCTATGCACACTGCACATACCTTATTTTGAAATAAAAAAAACAAAACGGGAACAAATACAATATTTGTATTTGCATGTGGCCCACGGGCCGTAGTTTGAGGACCCCTGGCCTACACCATAGAAACATCTTCCAGTGCTGGGTCAATATCTTCTTTTCACTTGAGTCTTCAACATACAGTCATGAGCTGTTACGAAATTCTCTTTGGCTTAGAGCTCTAGGGAGCCAGGCAGACACGGAAGCTGGCGCACAAGGGAAGGAAACAGATGTTTGAGGGCCTGCGATGAGCCAGGCAGGCCCTTTGGGTCACAGAGAGGGAAGCTAGGAAGTAGCTCTACTGCGTTGAGTAGGGAACCTGCAGGTGTCCCCCACCCGCCGGAGAGGCTGCTGAGGGCTTGTTCCCAGCTCTGCTGGGGCCCCGCACAGTGAAGCACCCATGGGGATCACGATGGTGGTATTTCCCTTCATCACTTGAACCGTCTTCTTCAGTTCCCCACCTTCACGGCTCTGGCCTGAAACCGGAAGAGCTCCTGCAGCCTCTAAGGTTTTGGCTCTAGAACTGGTAGAGGTAACAGCCTTCCAGAGACTCTTCTCCCCTCCCGATGTGCCCTGTGCCTGTGCCCACGGCGAGCAGAGACTTGTAGGCCAGATGTTGGGACCACAGCACAGATTCCCAGGCTGTCACCTGAGAGCTGCATAGGAATTGTCAGGCTACCCTTGACCAAACAGGAATTTGACCTTGTGCACACTTTAGTAAAAAGGGCCCTGGTAGCTGTGTGAAGATGCCAGCAATTTCACACTGCGTTGAGAAAAACAACGTGTTCTGAAACGTTCATGGTATGGTATGAGTTCCCCAAGGCTGCTATGACAAAACACCACACGTCCATGGCCTACAGCAGCAACCTGTGCTCTCAGTTCTGAAACTTGAGGTCTGAAGTCCAGGTGTGGGCAGCACCAGGCTCTCCCTGTAGCTCCAGGGGAGGGTCCTTCCGTGCTGGCGTTCCTTGGCTCCCTGGGCTGGTAGATGCAGGCCAGCCTCTCCTCCGCCATCGTGTGGCCTGCTCCCTGGGCCTCAGATCTAATGCCCTCTTCTTCAAAGGATACCTGTTCGTGGATTAGGGTGCACCTTTATCCAATATGAACCTCATCTTAATTTGGTTATATATGCACAGACCCTATAAGGCAGTGATGGCGAACCTTTTGAGCTCGGCGTGTCAGCGTTTTGAAAAACCCTCACTTAACTCTGGTGCCGTGTCACATATAGAAATTTTTGATATTTGCAACCATAGTAAAACAAAGACTTATATTTTTGATATTTATTTTATATACTTAAATGCCATTTAACAAAGAAAAATCAACCAAAAAAAATGAGTTCACGTGTCACCTCTGACACGCGTGTCATAGGTTCGCCATCACTGCTCTAAGGTGTATTCCCAGGCCCCAGACACTAATACCCAACCCCACCGGACCCTGTTGAGAAGGGAGAGAGCCTGGTGTGACCAGCAGCCCCCACAGGATAAGGCCTTTGCACTCAGTCCCATAATGTGTGGGTTCTCCCTGCAGCCACTGTGGGTATCTCGTCGTTTATTTTACTTCCCTGTGTAGCACAGAGGTCATGGAACAAGACCAGGTGTGTCCGTGGAGCAGGAGTGGTTTGAAAGCCTCGGAACAGTGCTTTGTATGAGAAAACAAATATTAGAAAAGAAAACTCAGCACTGTGCAGCCTTAGTTCTATCACCTGGCGCCTTGGTTTGGCCACTTCGTGGTGAAGAAAGTACTCCGAACGCGAGTTGGTGTGCGTGGCAGCCTGTGAAAATCCTGTGCCTTTAAAAGGGGGAGGTGCTGTGACTGAACCCACGCTTGCAGCTCTGCCCGGAGCCCCTGGGAGGAAGTAGGAGGACGCCCGGCCAGATGGTGCAGCTGCCAGGTTCCGCGCGTCCTGCACAGAGACCCTAAAAACTCCACTTAGTTGCCAGTGTTTCTAAAACTTGCACATAAAAATCGGGATTATCGGGTTTTCTTGAAAAATCAGATTCGACGGTAGGATACTCCCTGCGCTCAGAGACCTTTTTCCACTCTGCCTCTCAAGCACTTCACCATCTGGCTCATGCTGAGGTCTCCAGCATTAATTATTTTCTTTTTTAAAATAGGTTTTTATTGATTTCAGGGAGAGGGGACGAGAGATAGAAACATCAATGACGCAAGAGAATCATTGCTCACTGCCTCCTGCACACCCCCTACTGCCTGGGAATCGAACCGTGACCTCCTAGTTCATGAGACGATGCTCAGGGCTCTAGCATTTCTTTCATTCTAAGACACGCATCTTTCCGCATTCAGATCTCTGAATTTGAGCTGCCTCTTATAAGTGATAGGATTGAAAAACACACACACACATGGTGTCCCCGATTAACTGGTAGAACTTTTTCTTTCCAACTTACACATAAAAGGGTGGCGTGCCTTGCAGTTGGCGGCATCTTGGATTCAATGACATCTTGGATTCAAGCGCCACAAGGCCCTTTTCTGGGTTCCCGCTGCGGGTGGGCCTGCCCCCACTTCTCCCACCAAGTGAAATGCCAGTGCTGTCACCACCCAAGTTAGTGGCACGGAGTCATCTGAAAGTCATTTTTTAAGCCAACCCTTTTGCACAAAGATCAGCCTCACTTACCTCCCTGGTCCTTGCTCCCACGTGGTGGGGATGAGCGTGGCCAGGCCGCCGGGGCCTGCCCTTCAGGCACATCTCTGGGCCAGGACTTGGCTGCAACTGCAAGGGACGCCGTGGGTGCTAACAGGCTCCGTAATCGTTAATAAAACGTAAGTGACTGCAAAATCACAGAACATCAAAAGGATTTTTTTCCTGGCAGCCCTGCATCTTGCTGATCCAAGTTGGGCTGTGACGGCAGCCTTTTTATTTTTGTGTGCGGACTTGCACGTTCATTCGTCGGCGGCACAGCTAGTTTGCAGTTGCCAAATGAATGGTTTTAAAAAAAAAATTCAGGGACCGATGAGAAAGTGAGAATTAAAAGAAGAGATACGAGCCCGGAGATTCTTTTGCTAGTGATACTTGAAGACTAGTTTTCTGACAGTTTGGAGTGGGAGGCAATGGGGTAGAGAATCTCTGAGGTCAGAACGTAACTGTATGGCCCCGTTCCAGGAACTTTGGGCTTTTGACATGGTTAGTACCACGTTCTTTGTTAAGGTTGTTGTAAGAGGGCTCCATAAAAATGTAGGGAGCATCTTAGGGCTACGAGGCCCTCAGGTTACCTTTGGAAAGGCATCGTTTGCAGGCACCTGAGTTTTTTCCAGTCATCAAGGCCCCTCATTTGGGGCAGGTCGGCGGCATGGATGAGGGTATGGAGTCAGGGAATCAGTGTCCCTTGTGGGACTGAAATCTCAGGGACCAAAGGACCATCTCGGCCCCTGCTGCCTGGCGCCCCTTGTCAGTGGGAGAGCTGCTTGCTTCTCCAGTTCTTTTGGGATCCAGCGTGAAGCCGGTGCTGTTGACTGACCTGAGCTAAGAGAAGGTGCTTCAGGGAGGGCGGAGCCTGGTGGAGGGGATGACCCTGGAGAGGAGACTCTCAGCGGGGCATGGAGAGCATCAGCCATCCCAGAGAGCAGGGTGGGCGGCCCGCTTGCATGGCGGTGTGGTGGTGGTCACCAGCACACTATATGTTTCCTCTTGGCCGTTTTGAATATTTTGGCCAATGGGAGGGGAACCTGGAGCAGGAGCCTGCCCGTGGCCGCACCTGTGCACGCCCATCGCCATTGCTGTGCCATGGGTCTTCGGGCCTTTTCTGTTCTGCTCCTGGCACAGCCCGCTCCCTGCCGCACAAGCACATAATTCTCTGAGGGCCTGGGCAGCGGCCAGCAGCCCGTGGGAAGCTGGGTGACAGGGAGCAGATGGTCTTGGTTTGGAACATGGAGGGTCTCTGGCGCTAACATTCGAAACCAAACCAGTGTTGTTCCCAGCTCCCTGGAGTTGGGGACACTGGCCAGTCCGATGCTGGGAAGGGGCGAGGGAGAGAGGTCCCCTGCTGCCCAAGTTCACCGTGTGTTTCCTGGGCGCTGCGGTGGCATTGCTGGGTGCTTGGCACACGGCCTGGTCCTGCTGTGCCCACCTCGTTCCCTGTCCCTGCCACCACTCAGCACCCCCTCTGGGATGGAAACAGAGGCCAGGCCCCTGCGCTTTCTCCACTTCCCTGTTGAGCCATTTCATGGCAGAGTGCGGGGATGTCGGGTCTGGTGGTGACTTGAGGAAGAAGTGGCCCAGCCACCCTGGCTTTGGGGACAGGCCATGGAGTGGGGAGTGGTAGTTAAGGCTCAGGCTCTGCCAATGCATTACTTGGGGCAGCTGAGATGCAGCCACCAAGACAGGATTGGGTGCCCAAGAGGTGGGAGCAGAAGGCAGGGGAGCCGTGATGGGGGGTTGGCATTTGTGGAGGGAGAGAAGGAAGGAGGAGGAGGAAGACCCTTGG
>NW_005873208.1:0-11132 GCF_000147115.1 Myotis lucifugus
ACGTTGGACGAGATGTTCTGGGGTGGGAAGTGGTGTCAGGGCCTGGTCCCTGCCGCACAGGTGCCACCCCCACCCTGGCCCACCACCCCTCCCCCTCCGACCACTCACTTGGAAGGAAACGCAGCCGACGGGCAGGTAGCGGCTGTCCTCCAGCAGGGCCAGGTACTCCGCCACCAGCGCGGCCGCGTGCACCATGCACTGTGCGGCCTCCGCGTGGTTGCCCAGCTCCGCGTGCTTCCCCGCCATGTTCTGCAGCCACGTCAGCCGCAGGTCCGGGGAGCCCTGGTAGCCCCGGGCAATCCTGGTGCCCAGGTGAGGGGGGATGTGAGGAGGATGGGGACTCACCCTGCCCGCCCGCCTGCCTCTCACCTGCCCACCCCTTCACTAGTGACCCCACCCATCTGCCCCACTGACCAGCCAATCTCCTCACCTGTACCCCATTCACCTGTCCATCCAGTCACCTATTTCCTCCCTTCACCCGTCTCCTCACCTATCCATCCCCTCACCCGTCTCACCTGTCCATCCATTCTCCTGTCCCCGCTTCACCAGTCTATCTTCTTACCTGTTTCCTTACCTGTCCTACCTTCCATCCTTTCACCTAATCATCCCCTGATCCTTAACCCACCTGTCCATCCCCCTTCTGTCTCACCTGTCCAGTCCCTCGCCTATTCCCTTGCCTGTCCAACCTCTCACCTGTCTTCCCATTTGCCTGCCCATCATCTCCCCTCTTCCTCTATTCACCTCCCTTACCCAATCCCTCACTTATCCAATCGTCACTGTCCATCCTTTCACCAAACCCCCAAGTGTCCTTTTCTCACTTGTCCTTCTGCTCATATGTCTACTCTGCCACACCCCACTCACTGATCCCCTTGCACATGCACCATGTCACCTACCTTCCTAGGCCCATCCCTCCTCATGGCCCCTAACTTCCCTACCGGCATCACCTGCCTCTCCGCCTCCCACTCCCCAATTTCTTACTAAATACCCCTTACCTCTCCTCCAGATTTACTTACCCCCCTGATCTGTCACCCCTCCACCCGTTGCTTGCACTTCACCTGTTTCTCCCACCCGTCCCCTCTTGACCTTGTTCTGTAGGTCCATCGGGCACCCTCCTCATCGGTTCATTTATGAGCCCTCACCTGACTTGTAGCCTCACCTGTCTGCTTACCTGTCCCCTCGCTCAGCTGATTTTCCCCATCTGCCTGCTCTCCTGGCCCTCCCCCTGTCCCTCCTTACTTGTCCCTCTTGTCACCTGCATGTTCACCTGCTCTCCCCTTGCTTTCTCATGTATCTACTCATCTGCCCAAGCGTGAATGGCTGAAGGTCCCCTGAGCTCTCCTCACCTGTACATGAGGTCAATGAGCATCTCGGGGTCCTCCTGATGCTCCTTCATCTTCACGGTGTCCGTCAGGATCATGTGCAGGTTGAACATCAGGTCCTGGACCTGGAGTGGGAAGTGCGCCTCATTGGGAAGTGACAGGGCCAAGGCGGTGGGGTCAGGACTCCAAGGCAAAGACCCTGGCAACCGAGGGGAGCCTGGTAGTTGTGGACAGGGCAGGGGCCTGGCGGGGTCACCTGCTCGGCGAAAGTGCTGTCTCGCAGCCCCACGTCCTCCTCGGCGTAGGTGAGGATGGTCTTGAGTGACCGTCGCAGGTGCTCCTCACTGAAGTTCGGCGTCGTCCCCACCAGGGACGACAGTGACATGGTCACTTGCATCTTCACTCGGGCAAAGTTCTGTGGGGGCAGCGGGGGAGAGCGCACCTGTGGGCCTCGGACCCTCCCACCAGGGCCTGCTCGACGGGCTCACTTCACCCCTCTCCCTGCCCACCCTCCATCTGTCACCCCCCACCCCGGGCGGCCGCCCCCACTTACATGGCCGATCTCGAAATTCTGGCGCATGAGGAGGTAGAGGGAGGCGCTGGCGTGCGTGCGGATGGTGCTGATGCGGCTGCCGCAGTGTCGCAGGAGCCGCAAGCAGAGGTCGGCGCACAGCTCCGTGTCCTCCTCGAACAGCAGCTCTGGGAACTGCCCCCCAGGGCCAAGACAGACACTGGTCAGCCCCTCCCCATGCCCGATCAGTAGGTCCCCCGTGGGGACCGGGGCGGGGGCGCCCGTCTGTGCTCTGCCTTCCTGGCCATGCACAGCAGGCTTGGGAGTCAAACCTGGGCTAGGCCCTTGCGGTGTGACACTGGGTGAGTGCCTTGGCCACCCCCATCCTCAGTTCTCTCCTCTGTCAACTGTGGCTAAGGAGCGTCTGCCTCATGCCGTTGCTGAATACACAGTAGGTGCTCAGCGACTGGCGGTCACTATGACTAAGAGCCGCGGCTGCTCACCTTGGACACCAGGGACCGCTGCGTGGCCAGGCCGTGCTGCAGGAAGAGGGCGCTCTGGGAGCTACCCAGGCTATACAGCACCACCTTCAGCACCGCACCCAAGACACTCTCCCGGGCCTCGGACAGGATCACCGTCTGCGGGGTCAGAAACCCAGCGGTTAGGGACTGGCTTGGTTGTGGAATCAGGAACGGAGAGGGGTTCTGGAGTCCGAGGTCACAAGGCACTGGGGCGGGTCGGAGGTCAGGAAGGTGCTGGGTCCAACCTCACCTGCACGATGATCTCCAGCGTGTCCAGAACTACCAGGCTCACCTCGGTGGCCAGGTTCCCTTCCACCAAGGCCTCCTGCTCCATTTCATCCTTGGTCCTGAAGGAGAGAGGAGGGGGCTGGGGAGCCTCTGGAAGCCAGACCCTACCCTACGGCTCAGCTCACCGCCTCCCTCAGGCGCCTGCGGTGCCAGTTCTCTGGAAACTGGTCTACGTCTGGCCAACACCTACTTGTCCACACGGTCCGAGGTCTGCTTCCAGTGTGTGATGCTCTTCCGCCAGCGTACGTTCTCCTGGTTCCCAAACGGGCTCCTCTCTGAGGTGGGCAGGCACATGTTCACAGACGTGCAAAAACATAAGGACACACACGACTGAGAAACACACAGGCACCAGGATACCCAGGTGGGCTAACCTGTGAGGACACGGGTGGTACGGGTGCTTGCCGAGTGGACACACAGTTAGGCCTGAATGACTTGTGAGAACAGACGGGGACACGGATACCCATGTGCACGGGGATGATGCATGGATTTCTGGGAAGAGTGAGTCGGACAGAGAGGTAGGGACGGGCCCACTTGGGGCCCCTCGGACACAGGGTGAGAGCAGCTGGTGGGAACGGGCGTGGGGTACGTCTTCCTCTCACCACGGCTCCGTCGCACCATCTCTTGTCGTGCTCCAATGGTGCCCAAGATGGCTTCCTCCAGTCGAGCCTTCATGTCCAGGGACTTCTTGAATGTGAGGCTGTTGATGCGCTCAAAGGCCTTTTTCCCCTGGGAGGTCAAAGAACGGGCTCCAGGCTGACTGCCCTTTCCCATGGGACCTGGGCTCACCCGGTTCCGCTTCTCCCGGCCCTTTCCGACCTCTGGGACCCTGTGCTTAAAGACACAGCTCTCTGCTTTTTCTTCTTCTTCTTTTTTAAAAAATATATTTTATTGATTTTTTACAGAGAGGAGGGGAGAGGGATAGAGAGTTAGGAACATCGATGAGAGAGAAACATCAATCAGCTGCCTCTTGCACACCCCCTACTGGGGATGTGCCCGCAACCAAGGTACATGCCCTTGACTGGAATCGAACCCGGGACCCTTCAGTCCGCAGGCCGACGCTCTATCCACTGAGCCAAACCGGTTAGGGCCACAGCTCTCTGCTTTACTGCCAACTCTCAGCACCTTCCAAATTCTATTCACGAGAACAATTCTCCCTTTTTCCTTGGGCTCAGCACAGAAACAGTCCACCCCTTTACCCTCAGGAACTGGGGCACGAGGACAGTCCACCCCTTCGTGCCCAGACCACAGCACCGAGAGCTCTGTATGCATACTCGGCCTGCCTCCTACCCTCCAATCCCCTGCCCGCGCCCCAGACCTTGTACTCGAAGGCAGCCAGGCAGAGGTACAGCAGGTCCAAGAGACGACCCAGCTGAGGGAGGGCCAGGTCGGCAGCCCAGTGCTGCAGGAGGGCTGGCTCTGCATTCTTCAGCACCCACAGCACACACACCAGCAGGGTCCGGCTGGACTCGGCAGAGAGAGGGCAGCCGGAGCGAGAGCCCTGGGGCCAGAGAGGGGACGGGGCTCAGAAGGGACAGAGTTGATGCTCCTTTTCTCCAAATAAGATGAGAACGGGCTGATTTGAATCTCGTTACATAACTTCTATTACCAGGTGGGATAGTGTCTCTAGAGACCAGCCCCATACTCACAGTCGCTGAGCCCTGGGAGATGCTGGCCCGGGAGCCAGGGGCCAGGGGCCCACCAGCAATGGCCATGGCCACTGAGGGGTTGATGGTGCCTCCAAAGTCCCCGTCCCCTTCTGTGTCTGAGTCGAGCATGGAAGCCAGCCTTGACCGTTGACCCGGGCCCTCTGGGGGTAGGAGCAGGGGGAGAGAAGAAGGAGTCCTGGTAAGTGCTGTCCCTCTGCCTCAAATTTCAGCTCACAGGTCACCGCCTCATGGAAGCCCTCCTTGATACCACCCCCCAGACCAGTCTCCAGCTATCTACCCCCAGAGCTCACTTATTGTACTTGTAAGCAGGTACATTCATTGTGTCCACAGAGGCAGGGACTAAATCTACTCTGGCCACCGCTATATGCTCAACACTCAGGACACGGCCTGGCCCACGGGAGCGGTAACTGTAAAGATGATGGTGGTGATGACAACAACATAGGCTGCTGCTATTATTATAGCATCAATTGGCACTGACACAGCATCTCCTATGTGCCAGGTGCTAGTCTAACTTAAACAATATTAACTACGGATCTTAAAAAAACACACCTACGAGAGAAGGACTTTCATCATTCCGACTTTGTAGATGAGGGAATTGAGGCTAACCTCTCTGTAGAGGTGACGTTACTTGCCTGGGGTCACGCAGTAGGTTGGTACATAGTAAAGCTGATTATAATCTAAATGGTCTGGTTCTAAAAATCTACGATCTTTTAAGAGTAGCCCTTCCCCTTCCCCTTTCCCCAAAAAAGTCTCACCAGAGAGAGGAGCAGCCAACAGACAGGTCTCACCCTAGAGATTCTTGAAACAAAAGGTCAACTGAGCCTCACTATCGCTCCAGCCCGGCTGGATTGGGGTGATCAGCCCCTAACTCATCTGCTACGAGAGGGGAAGAGGAAACCTCACTAGGGAAAAATGACATCGCTCCAGTCCTGGTGGTTCTTTTATATACAATGTCCAAAATACGCTAAAAAGCTACAAGGTATGTGAAAAGGCAGGGAACGGATTGATAAGAGAGACGAGACAGCAGAAGGAGGCCCGTCGATGACCAAAAGCAAACGCAGTTCTTAAAATAAAAAGTAGTGGAAACGATGGACTAAAAGGGGTAAGAACATGGAGAATTTCAACAGAGAATTGAAATCTACAAAAATAAAATAAAATAAAATAGACATCTTCCTACTGAAAAAATATAACACCTGGAATTCAGAACTCAATAGCTGGGGCTAACAGAGGCCTGGATACAGCAGAAGACAGAAGTAGTGAACTCAAAGACAGGTGAACAGAAAATTCCCCAAGGGAAGCACAGAGAGAAAAAAGAATGGGAAACAGAACAGAGCATGGCAGGCACGTGTGACAGGATCCAAAGGTCCAACCTACGTGTAACTGAAGTCCCAGAAAGAAAGCAAGAAAACAAGGCAGATAAAAGAGTTAGAAATAAAGACGAAGAATTTCCTCCCAATGATGGAGGGGACCAATCCACAAATCCCAAGTCTGTGCTGCCCACCACGGTGTACCTGTCCCTAAGTAGTGCCAGTGAATGTGCCATGAGTGAATGACTGAACGCGGGGCTGCAACTGCCTCTGGCCCCAATGTTCCCCACCTTCGTCCTCACATCCTTTCTTCTCAGAAGCTGATAAATGTTATAATCATATCTCCCATCTACTGTGGGCTGACAATGTCCCAGTGCTAAAGCTCTGCAGATGTTTACGTAACTATAGGAAGTAGTTAGCGCCGCCACTGTCCCCATTTTACAGGTGAGAAGCCTGAGGCTCAGAGGTTAATGGCTTGGAGGGCCCTGCACCAGCACTTGAACCCAATCTATGGACCCTAACGCCATGTTTTTGCTCCTAACTGTGCTCTCCCACCCTCCCCAACCTGAGCCGTATGTGTCCATCGAACGCTTGGATTGTGTGACTCCGACTGCCTGGCCCACTGACCAGCGAAATCATGCAGCCGTGGCAGCGTGTCCCGGACGATCGACAGCAGCGGTAGGTACAGCTCGGCCACCCGGGCCTTCACTGTGGCCTCGGCGTAACGGGGGTCAACATCATGGCCACAGAGCAGGTTGTGGACGGCACTGATGACCTTCTTGTGCAGCTGGGATGCCCTGTGGAGTAGTGGGGTGCTCAGGAGAGAGTAGACGTAGTGCCTGGACCTTTCCACCCGCTGCAGCCAAACGGCCTGCGCTCACCCCTCGGCCTCAGGCTCCAGGGCCAGCGCCAGTTCCGTCAGCAGGAGCCCAGCCAGGAAGTGCTGCTGTCGGAATGGCCCACTCAGCTCAAACATGCTGACCACCTTGGGGTCGGGGGCTTGGCTGGAGAAGGTGGAGCTCTGCAGAGGGTGAAGGGAGCGGGAGGAAGCAGGACGTCACCAGGGGCCAGGGGGCGGAGGGGAGGGGCTAGGGTGAACTCATCTGAAGTTAAGGTTAAGAGGTGAGAGACTGGAATTATCTGGAGGCGACAGGGAGCACAGTTCAGGGTCAGAGGTAAGAGAATCAGGTGAACCTGCGAGGTGAAGGGAATGGGGTCAAAAGTCAGAGGTCTGAGAAACGGCAGATGGAAGGCAGGTCTGTGAGTTCAGATTCAGGGGTGAGAAATTAGAACCTGGTCCCTAGGAAAGTGCCGGGCATGAGGGGTTAGAGGTGAAGGGTCAGAGGTAAGGGGATGGTCCCCCTGGACAGTGGCCCACCCTGAAAAGGACAAAGACGAGGGGAGCCCCAGAAGACAGGTTGAAGGTGAGAGGTCATAGGTCAAGGGAGGAGCCAGAAGTGCGGCCGGCCCACCTGCGAGGTGGTGGAGGACACGGAGGGGGAGGGTGAGGCCGGGGGCGACAGCGGGCAGCAGGGGAGGTTGAGGGTCACATAGTGCTCGTGGCTGCACAGGATGCGGGTGAAGTCCAATCGCAGGGTCAGCAGCGCCACTGGGTTGGGGGCCGACTGCAGCCGCGTGGCCACCTGCCGGAGAGGGGCCGGTGGGCAACATTACAGTCTCTCTGCCCACCGCCCCCCGTGTCGCCCGTGGGAGGGCGCGCCACTCCCACCTGCTTGTAGTGGGCCCGGACCAGGCTGAACACGAAGCCGCGGTCCGCCAGGGACAGCAGGTCGCTGAGGAAGAAGGCCAGGCTGATGTTGAGGCGCTCGGCCTGCTCCACGTCCTGGGGACACAGGGCCCGTCAGCCACGCTCACTCCCAGCACGCTGAGTCCCCACCCAGGGCCCGGCTCTCACCAAGGCCGCCAGCGACTCCGGGAGCCACATCGCTGTCCCAGAGCCGGGGTCTTCTTAACACCCCCCCCCCCCCCACCCCTGCCCTCTGGGCACTCCAGGCCTTCCTGGTTGTCTCCGCCCTTGGACCAGCCCGCCCTTCCCCACACGTACAGGCCCACACCCCTCAGGGCACGGGTTAGGACGGATTTTCTTTCCTCTCTCCCCAGATTTAAATAACAACATGGATGGCGGAAACTGGCTGCTGACTTCCCCCGGGATCCTCCTTCCCATCTCTCAGGGTGTGAGTTCAGAGAGCAGTCAAGACTGGATTTCCCAGCCTTCCTTGCAGCTGAGAATAACCATGTGATCGAGTCACATTCTGGCCAATGGGATGAGGGGAAGGACTGTGGCCAGGTCTTCCTGCTCCCACAGCCCGCCAGGTGCCTGATGTGGGGGCGCCAGGCCCACACTATGGAGCCCCCACGGCCCACTTATGCTCAGAAATAAACTCGGGGCACATTTAATCCACTTGTGATTATGTTTGAGCAAATTAACCTCTGCCCTAACTGATATAATGAGCATGGACTGCTTGTACAGCGCTCAGCTTCCCGTGGGGGAACCACAATAAACCAAAGGACCTCAGACAATTCCATGTGTCGAAGACAACTGAACGGGGTGCTGTTTTGAGAGAAGCCCTCAGGCTCTCACCAGCCACTCCGGCCTCACAAGTCGGCCTCTGTGGCTCTTAGTCCCCTGCAACCCAAAGCAACACAACACAAACCTGCTGGGGCTCTGAGCCCGCCGTGGGGCAGGGGCTGGGTCTGCCTGGCTCCCTGAGCGCCATGCGTGAGACCACTGTGGCCGTCACCGATGCCCCACTAGCAGCCGTGCCGACGGCGCTTCTCAGGGGCATTGTTCTGCCCTGCAACCCTTTCCCAGGGCGGTTTCCTCATCATCTGGGTCAGCCCCTGGGAATGTCAGTGCTTAGGGGAGGCTCCAGTGGAACAAGGTCGAGACCTTCGAGACCAGCCCAGAGGTCGCAAGGGATTGCACAAGGGCTGGCTCGGGCCAGGCTGGTGTTTCAAAAATCTGGAAAGTTCCCATCAAATCCAGAAGCCCCATTGCACTTTTCAAATGAGACATTCTGGTCAAATGAGACATTCTGGCCACAGCGACTGAGCACACGCCCGCTTGCCCAACTGAAGCTGATGATAAGGGTGTGGGCTCTGGACCCGGTGGCTTGGGATCCGATCCCCAATTCTGCCCTTCTCGGGTGTGTGGTGGCAGGTTGTTAGTCATTCTCTGCCCATTTCTCCATCAGTAAAATGGAGATAATAATACAAACTTTATGGGGCTGCTGGGAGAATTTAATCATGTGCTTCATCTCAAGTGTTAGATACACAGTAAGTGCTCAATAAAGGCTCAAGATGACTGTCATTAGTATTACCCACCTAGCTCCTGAGGGCATGGGAACTAGGGACCCAGGGCCTGGACAGGTGTCAAGGTCTCAGATCACTAATGCCCACGATTGAGCACTTACTGTATACAGACACTGTGGTAAGGGCTCATGGATCCGTCACTTCTCTGCCTTCTCCAACTCCCGTTCCTGATTTGCTCCCTCTGTTCCAGCCACACCCACCACTTCATTGCTCCTCCAACAGCCCAGGCACCGTCCTACCTCATGGCCTTTTCACTTGCTATTCCCCCTGCTGGAAACGCTCTTCCCCCAGACGTCAAATAGATTGCCCCCTCACTCCTTCAATCTCTCCCTCATAGCGCCATGAGGGCAAGGATTGGCATCTGTTTTGTTCACTGCTGTGTCTCTAGAGCCCAGCACAGGCATGTGCACACAGTAGGTCATTAAGAAATGACATTGGCCCTGGCTGGTTTGGCTCTGTGGATAGAGCGTCAGCCTGCAGACTGAAGGGTCCCGGGTTCGATTCCAGTCAAGGGCACACGCTCGGGTTGCGGGCTCAATCCCCAGTAGGGGGTGTGCAGGAGGCAGCTGATTAATGACTCTCTCTCATCATTGATGTTTCTATCTCTCTCCCTCTCCCTTCCTCTCTGAAATCAATACAAATACATTAAAAAAAAAAAAAAAGAAAGAAATGACAGTGCACGAACAGACCCATCCAGCAAATGGGACTGGTGCCCCAAGCCCCTCCCCCACGGAGGCCCCTTCGCCTTTACCTTGTGGGCCCGGGTGATGACCTCCAGGCCCACAGAGCCCACCAGGGCCGCGATGTCATCCAGGAAACGCACGGGGAAGCGAAGCTTACGGGGCGAGTCCAGCCGCTGGCTCAGAATCAGGTGCAGGGCCATGCTTTTCACCTGGGGGCCGGGTGGGGGCCGGTGAGAGCTTGAGGGGCCGTGGGCAGAAGGGGCTCGCCAAGTGGGGGTGGGGCTTGAGGAGCTGCAAATGGCATTTTAGCAGCAGGGGAGGGGAGGTAAAGGTGGGCGTGAGGGGTCCTGGGTGGGGCTTGAGCCCCATCATAGCTCTGAGCTGAGGGCAGGGCCTGAGGCCGTGGGGAGGACTCGAGAAGGCCATGGGCAGAGCCCGAGTGGGTCTGAGGCTGAGCCCGTGGGAGGGGCTGAAGCAGGTCTCCTGGGGTAAGGTCTGGGGAGCACAGGGCTTGAGGGGTGGGTTGAGGGAGCCCTGAGTGGGACTCTGAAGGCCCACCTGACTGGGGGTGGGGCTTGGAGTCAGGAGGGGTCTTGAGTTCCACAGGGGTTTCCTTCTCTGTCTGGGGGTATCTCTTGGGGTGGGGGTGTCTCCCCACTGGTTAGGGACTTCTGCTGACAGCCCCACAGGAAGGTGGGGGAGGGCCTTCTCTATGGAGGGAGTTTACGGGGCCTCTTTCCAGGGAACGATCCCTTTAGGGGTCTCTTATCTCTGTCCCTATATGGGGGGTCTCGAAGCCATTTCTCAGGGGTCAGGCAAAATCTCAGGGGGCTTCCCTCCCAGGGCGAGTCTCCCCTGGGGCGTCTTGCTCTCGAGGAGGTGTCTCACCATGAGCTGGAAGAAGAACCAGGCGTGCTGCAGGACGGCCTCACGCACGGCACTGCCGCTCACCACCCACTGCAGAGCCAGCTCCTCGTGAAGCAGCTGGAGGCAGGGGCAGGGGCAGGGGTCACAGAGAGCAGGGGGGGCCGCCCCAACCCCCTCGGAGAGCATGAAGGGGGAGGATGAAGCTGGAGGGCTGGGGGTTAGAGCAGCAGGAGGCCATGCAAGAGAGAGGGGGCAGGAGTCAGATGTGCCCTTTCCCGGGGCTCTCCAGACCCTGCTGGGCTCAGGGGATGGGAGCTCTGGACCCCTTTGCCGGGCCCAGGCCAAAACTGCGCCACCCACCCCTGCTTCCCACTACCTTCGGCACAGTGGGTCTCGGCTGGGTGGCTGGTGGGGCGGAGGAGGAGCTCTCGAGGTAGGAAGAGGTTCGGGTAGAGCTGCGGTCGATGGCCTATGATGGGATGGAGTGAAGAGGGTGGGATGGCAAGGAGGGGTTAGTGTGGGTAGGTGGTGTGGACAGAGGAAAGATGTGTCCGTGTGGACAGGCAGTGGGGGTGTGGATGGAGAAGGAAAGAGTGTGAGGGAGATGAGAATAAGGAAGACACAGCAAGGAGGTGG
>NW_005873208.1:11232-27820 GCF_000147115.1 Myotis lucifugus
GGAAAAGCCAGGGGTTGAACAGCTCAAGGTTTGGAATGTGGGGCCGGAGGAAGCCCCGTTAGGCCAGGGGAGCCACAGAGGGTGAAGCATGGGATGGGAGCAGGGCCCCGGCAAGAGACATAGGGTGAGAGAATGGATGGGGAAGAGTGTAGGTGGAGAAGGTAAAATCATGTAGATGGGTGAAGAAGTGAGTGTGGTCAGAGGAGGTGAGAGTGAGTATGGACAAGGGTGGAGAGGATGAGTGAGTCGGTGAGTTCAGGGGTAGACAGAGAAAGGAGAGGGAGGGCACAGATGTGGAGGAGGGAGAATATAGACAGAAAAGGTTGAAGAGAGGAAGGAAGAGGAGAAAGAGGAGGAATTCTAGGACAGAGGAGGTAGATGGTGATGAGAAGCAGGAGGAGCAGCTGAGAGTCCTGGGTTCCAGGCCTGGCCCCACTCCAGCCTTCCTTGGGGCCTTACTAGGCCTCAGTTGTCCCCATCTGTGAAATGGGTATGGGGACTCAAGCTCCACTCTCCCCTCCTCCTTTGTTGGTCAGGAGGTGAGGCTGCTGGCAGGGAGAACAGGTCCAATGACGGAGGCGGCCCAGCCCTGGGACCCCTGCCTTGGCAGTGGAGGTCCCCCCAACTCCCACAATCCCAGCCACACACTCTGGCTTCTCAGCAACCACTGCAAAGGCCAGCCTCTGTGCCACCTCCTACCTGGAATGCCCACCCTCTTGCCATCTCATCACATCCTATGTGATCTTCAAGGCCCAGCTGACACCTCAGAGATCAGAGGGCAGTGGGGGGAGTCCTGTTAAAAATGCAGGGGGGCTGGCAGGACCCATGAACCCAGATTCCCAGCAACCTGGAAAGTCTGTCCAGAAGCCCCCCTGCCTGTGCTGCTAACAGTCGCCTGGAACACCATGCAGTCCAGGTCGCCGAGTGACGGCACGGAGCTGGAACAGGGCCGAGGGCCACATGGGCAGGAAACCAGCCCCTCTGGCTTCCTGGCTCCATCTTACCCTCAGGTCCCAGCAAAACATGTTCTCTCTCTGGAGAGAAGCCGCAGACCACCCAGAGGGAGGCTGGTGGTCCCCTTTGTTTGTCTCCTCTGGGCATTGCACACTGCACTCACACGCTGGTGCGCTGGTTTGCGTGGTGCCTGGCTCCCCAACTAGCTGGCGGCTCAGGGGTGAGGCTGGGCCGAGGATCTATGTCACTGACAACATCCCACCTGCAATGCCCTAACTCTCTCCTGGGCTCAAGACTGCTGTGCTGAGCACTTTCCTGAGGATCTTAATCACATCTGAAAATTCAGAGCCTGGGGTGCAGGGCGAGCCCACAGCAGAGCCAGGATTCACACCCAAGTCTGTCTAAAGCAAAGCCCCCTGCATACGAGGTACCTGGGATAGGGTAGGAGAAAGGGAGCCGCCCACAGGGCTCCCCTTTGTCTGAAACAGGACGGGGGAGCCCAGACGTTCAGTTTTGTCCCCTTGGGACCATTCAGGTTGCTATGTCAAGGGAACAGTGGAGAGCCTCCTGAACAGAGTGGATTAAAGGGATAGAAATCGGCCATGCGGGGCAGTGAGGTTACAGTGGTTGGATTTGCATATCATTTACATGCCATGTACACACCACCCATCCCTTCCTTCTGTCTCTGCCTGAGGCTGTGGTCCATGTGGCAGCAGTTTACGATGACCCTGTGATGCCTACCGCACCGACTCCACAGATCCAAACAAAGCAGAAGGGGTCCGCCTCCTCCTTCAGGCAGCCCCCCTAGGTTAGTCAGCCGCAGCCAGGACTTAGGAGGAGCTCATGCTGAGGTGGGGTCACACGCGTGCAGGGGCAGGGAGGGAGGGCACCTGTCTGGGGTCGGCCCCACAATAAGGGGGTGCCCGGCGCAGCACAGCCTTGCTGCCTCCTGGAGCATAGGCAGAATTCACCCAGGAGTGTGAGCGGTCGATACCCTGGAGATACACGGGTCAGTGGTAGAATCCATGGGCAGACGACAAAGAAACCAGCACAAAAAACCAAGGGTGTGCCCCGGCCGGTGTGGCTCCGTTGGTTGGGCATCGTCCTGTTCACCGTAAGGTTGCTGGTTTGATTAACAGTCAGGGCACATGACCGGGTTGCGAGCTCGATCCCCAGGGCGGGGTGTGAAGTAGGCAGCTGATTGATGTTTTGCTCTCACACTGATGTTTCTCTCTCTTTCTCTTTCTCTCTCTCTCCCTCTCCCATCCTCTCTCTAAAAATGAATTAAAAATCTTTAAAAAACAACAACAAGTGTGAACACTACCCTGGACCATATATATGTGTGCTTATATGTGTGCCCACATGCAACCCTGGAAAACTGGTGTGCATTACGTGCATGGGGTGCATGAGTATATGAACCTGTGTTCACACGTGCGTGAGACACACACGTATATGCATTTGTGAACATACACACATGGGGCACCCACATACCTGTGCTCCATGCATGTACACCTATGGAGCAAACGTATTCGTGACCTGTATATTTACATGCACAGGGCACACATGTATATGTGCCTCCCAGTATGTACGCACATGGGGCACACACGTATATGCACCCACACACATGCATGCGCACCCCATGTGTGTACACATGCAGGGCACGCACATATATGCATCTGTGTATGTGTGTGGTACATATGTTTTCACCACCAGGCCAAGCCTCAGCCACCCAGCCTTAGGTCAGCCCCAGAGTACAGAGCCAGTGTAAACCAAGTCCTAGCTCCCACCCTGTGACAGCCACAGCCGCTCTGCGGTCCAGGGTCCAGCCTGTGTCCACGCCCCTGTCTGCTGTTTCCTGTCCTCCACCAACACTGAGGTCCTTCACCCACCCACCCGGCAACCACGGCACTGAGGCGGAGGCTCCAGGGTCCCCCTCGCCCTACCTTGCTGGCCAAGATGCGGGAGACCTCGTCGTCCACAGAGCCAGGGGCCACGGCCAGGTCAGGGTTGCTGCTGCTGATGCTCTTAGAGCGAGCCAGGTAGAGGCTGGCAGGGCGGCCGGGGCCACGGGCCAGCGTGGCAGGCTGCACTGCCACCGGAGGGGCCCCTGAGCAGGGAGGGAATACGGTCACCACCTGCCTACCACCCTGATGACCTACCCCTTCCCAGCGGGCTGCCTTTGGTGAAGTCATTTTCTTGTTAGGAGCCTCGAGGTGCCTTGCCTGTAAAATGGGTGTGAGAATGGCTGCCGCCTCATAACAATTTTGGGGGAGACTAAAAAACAGCGAGCACAGTGCCTGGCACACAGTAAGTGCCCAGAGAAGGGAGTGGTTCCTATTAGTTATTGAGCAAATGAGAAAAACATCCGACTTGATTGAGTGCCCACTGTACCAAGCATTTTGCAGGGTTACTATGTCATCTCCTATTACCAGCACCCCCAGGAACGCGGGGCACTTTATTGATGTTTACACACGGGAAAACAGGCTCAGAGAGGTGAAGTCACTCGCCCAAGTTATAGAGCTTGTAGGAGGGCCCTGCTTGAGTCCCTGCCGGCTGATTGGCTGAGTCACCTGCCAGCAAGCAGGCAGATACCAGACCCCGGGGGTGGAGTAACACTTGCAAGCTGTCCAGACCAACCGAGGCCTGTGTGGCCTCAGAACCTGTGTACATGCCGTTCCCTTTGTCTGGGATGCTCTCCTCCCGGATATTGCCTGTCCCCCAGATTCTCCCACCAATACTCACCACCCAGGGGGCCGGGCTCTGTGCCAGGCAGTCGGAAGGCATAGTAGACATAGGCCGCCAGCAGCAGGCAGTGACCACGGGCGTCCTGGGCAGCCTCTAGACTCCGATGGATGAGGCTGACTACATGGGCCATTGCTTCAAAAGCTCCACGGCCCAGGTTCACTGCCGGGCAGAGCAGAGGTCAAATTCCAGGGCCCAGGGCCTCCTACCTCCCTGAGAGAGACTTTAGGGTCCAAGGGGGCATGTGGCCATCGAAGGGTCACGGGAGACCAGCTCTCAGCTCAGTGGGCTGAGGTCACTTTCCAGATGGGAAAATGGAGGCCAGAGAGATAAATAGGCTAGAGGAAGTCACCCAGGCCCAGGGGACTGAGGGGCCATTTTCCAGGTGGGGAAACTGAGGTCCGAGGCTGTGCCTGCTCACCGATCTGGCCGCCGATGATGGGGGGCCGCACGACCAGACGTACGAGCTTGTCCAGCACGTGGTGAGAGAAGGCAACGAGGAACTCGGGGCTCGCAAGGCGTAGGGCCGCCAGGCTGGCCCGCAGCTCCTGCTCCACGGTGCTCTCGCTCAGCACGCCGTCCTTGAGCCGGAACGGGAAGGCACCCTCCTCCAGGACATGCACCAGGGTGAAGAACTTGTCCAGGTATGGGTCCTGGGTGAGGGGTTGGGGGTGAGTGGGGAGGGCCAGGGTCCTGGTCCAGGAAGCCCCAGGGGATTGAGTTGGGGGCTGAATGGGCAGAGACACTGAGGCCGGGGATCAATGAATTGATAATAAATAAGGACAGGGATGAGACACTAGAGCAGCGGTTCTCAACCTGTGGGTCGCGACCCCTTTGGGGGCCGAACGACCCTTTCACAGGGGTTGGCTAAGACCATCGGAAAACACATATATAATTCCATATTGTTTTTGTGATTAATCACTATGCTTTAATTATGTTCGATTTGTAACAATGAAAATACATCCTGCATATCAGATACTTACATGACGATTCATAACAGTAGCAAAATGACAGTTATGAAGTAGCAACGAAAATAATTTTATGGTTGGGGGTCACCACAACATGAGGAACTGTATTCAAGGGTCGCGGCACCAGGAAGGTTGAGAACCACTGCCCTGGAGGAAGGGAGGGAGGAGAGGGGGAAGGAACCACCGAAATAGCAGGGGACAGATGGGGGGAGGAGAGGCCGTGCAAAGGGCCAACGCCCTGGCTGGGGGAGCCACTGGCACGCTCCCTGCCTGAGTCAGCAGCCTCCTGGGAGACAGGTCCAGCTGACTGAAGTCTGTCCATGGCCCGAGGCCAGGCCTCTCCCCGGTCAGTGGGAACTGTTGCCCAACTCCGGGTTCCTGTCCTAACACCTACCTGGGGGTGCACGGAGGACACAGCCATGAGCTCCACGCTGAACACGCCCTTGTGGCCGTCCACCCAGCGCATGCCCGGCAGCGCCACCTGTGGGAGGGACACACCTGTGGGCACTGACTGGCCCTCCCCCACTGGTCAGGCCACCAGCTCCAGGCATTTCAACGATTGCAACACCACAGCCTCAGCACGGCCCTGCCGGGGGGAGCAGCTGGGCACCCTGCCCCAGCCCAGCCCAGAGATGGGGGTGAGGGCAGTTAGGAGGGAGCACTGTGGGGTTCCACTGGAGACCCAAGAGGAACATCAGTGGAAGGGAATGAATCAGAAAATAGGACCATGCAAGATGGAGGCCCCAGGGGGTATGCGGGAGGGTGACGGAGTATTCACGGAGGGGGTGGGGATGATTAGCCCTGAAGTACTCCTGGGGGACAGTGATCAGGAAGGAGGGCAGGGCTGCTGGGGGGGGGGGACGGTGAGTGGAGAGGCAGGGGCACTAGGAGGCAGGGGTAGGAGGGGACAGGGAGGGACACAGGGGCCATAGGACACACAGAGGCAAGAGCAGGAGTGAGGAGGCAGCCCGGGGCCCTGGCCCTGACAGAGGACGACATGGCTCCCAGAGGTGCTGACGGCAAGAAAGGCAGGGCACGAATGGGGAACCACCCGGAAAGTAGGGAAGGTGGGCAATGCATTCCCGGGGGACCGCGAGGCAGGAGCCCAGGGAGCCTCGGGGACCAGGGCGGTGGGAGGCACGGGGCCAGAGCACTTACGTCAGGTGTGAGCACGGAGTAGCTGGGCGGGGGCTGGTCCACAGACACGGGGAGGCAGAAGGGGCCGGTCCTCAGGCGGCCGTGCTGCAGCAGTGGATCCACTAGGAAGAGGCTGGGGGTCAGGGAGGGGAGCAGGGCCAGCGGCGGGAGGGGAGCAGCTGGGGAGGCAGGCTGGGGGGGGCTTCACCGTGAAGCCCACGGGCGTCTCCAGGGCTGTGCGCGGGCGGGGCTGGCAGCTGACGTGGTAGAAGGTGAAGAGCAGGTGGTGGTTCTCGGTCACACAGGCCGGAAGATGCAGCTTGAACTCCTCGTAGAACTCAGGGGACCTGGCAGGGCCCGGCTGGCGTTCAGGGGACAGGGACCCCCCTGGTCTGCCCCACCCCCGGTCACGTGTTCCCCAGAGCTGCAGACCCCACTGTCTCTGCTCTCTGCCTCGGGTTCCCCCACTAGCATTTCTGGAACCTGCCCCTCCTTCCCTTCTTCCTGCTGCTGTCCCCCCACCAGTGCCCCGGCCCCCACCCCACCTACTTGTTGTGGTAGACCACCGGCGTGAAGGCCTCCCGGGTGAATTCGCTGCAGCTGGACTTGCCAAAGATGACCTGGGGGAGCAGGGCCATGAGGGGCCGGCCGGGGACACCTCGCCCACCTCTCCCGGGCCCAGCCACTGACCGGCAGGGCCTGGCTGGGGTCCTCGCCCGCCATGTACTGCACTCGCACGGTGAGGTTGCGCACGGAGCCCTGGCGGCTGCTGAAGTTGAGGCTGTGCGGGTACACGTAGAGCAGGTTCCTGTAGGGACAGGCGCAGGGGAGGGGGTGTCAAAGGGACAGAGGCGGCTGGGCTCCTGGAACAAGCCTGGCCTGGGACACAGGACAGCGGCCACACGGCCGAGGCACCGAGGGCTGGGCGAGGGGCAATTAGGGGCACAGTTCGGAAATGTGACTGGCAGAGAGTTGGGGACAGATGGGCAGCCTCGGAGCGTAGACAGGGAAACTGTGGCAGACGGTGGAAACACAGAGGCCTTTGGGACACTAATGAGGCAAAGGCAGGGGCCACATGGGTGCTCAGGGCTGAGTTCCAAGGTGGCCCCGGTGGCCCATGGTCAGGATAAGCCCTGCCCGGGCTGACCTGCTCCTCCCCCGCTCAGGGGCCTGTCCACCCCTTCCCCCAGGAGAGGCCCCTTGTTACATCGCTTGTCTCTCAGGTGGGAAAACTGAGCCTGGAACCGGCGTAGGGGCTCGGCTGGGGTCAGAGGTCGGCCTCTCTCCCGGGGGTGACTCTGTGCCAGCCCCGACCTCCCTCTGGGCTTCAGTTTTCCCGCCTGTGTAATGGGGGCATTGACCCTCCCAGCTGAGCCGCTGTAACAATACCAAGGACGGTAACAGTGAGGACAATGATTGCACCAACCACCGAGGGGGCACCTGAGCGCCAGGCTCCGGTTAAGCACTCACCGTGAAACAGCTCATTTACTTTTCACAAGCAGCTTGTGAGGCAAGACTCGTGTCACCCCCTTTCACAGGCAAGGAGAGCGAGGCGCTTGCCCAGGGGGAAGATTGGCAGCTCGCATGGATCCGGGGCATGTGTGGGTCTCGAAGTCGGACCGTGTGGCCTTGGCAGAGTCTCTGCCAGCTGCACCCACTCCCCCGGTTCTCAACCAGCCCGACAAAGACGCCGGCCTCGGGGGCTTGTGGGAAGGGCACGCGCTCAGTTACTGGCATCAGGGGCACAGCTCTGCGCAAACTGGGGAAACTCATAAAGGCCTCACTATTGTTACCGTCACTGCCGTGCCCGTCTGCAGGCGGGGAAACCAGAGCTCAGAGCTCCTTGGTCCCCCAGCACCTGGGCCTGTCCTCCCCCAGTGCCCCCAGCCCACACCTGGCCCCAGCCCCAGCCTGCGTGACTCCAGCATGGCCCCGCTGGACGTTCGCCTGATGCAACCATTGTACCGCTGCCAGGCCCTTGCACAACACAGACACCCGACTGGCTGGTTAACGATTGACCGGGGGCTGAAGGGGCGCTGAGGCATAAAAGGCAGCAGTGGCGCCGTGACCGCACCTCCAGCCACTCAGCCGCGGCCATGCTCGCTCTGGGTCTGCTGTGTTCCCTGCTGACGACGGTCTGGCCGGCCTCTGGGGCCCCTGTGGGCAGCGTGGAGCCGGCACAGCACGAGGAGCTGACCCTGCTCTTCCACGGGGCCCTGCAGCTGGGCCAGGCCCTCAACGGCGTGTACAAGACCACGGACGCGCGGCTGATGGAGGCCCGGCACAGCATCGGCCTGTACGACCGTGCCCTGGGGCTCCTGGGGCAGGAAGTCAGCCAGGGCTGGGATGCGGCCCAGGAGCTACGCGCAAGCTTGCGGGGAGATGCAGGTGAGCACTGCTTTCTGACCCCCTGGGGCGGGCGAGGGTCTGCCCTGGTTACGTGTAGGGTGACCAACTGTCTGGGTTTGCCCGGGAAGAGGGGGGGTTCCTGGAATATAGCAATTTCAGTGTTAAAACCAGGCATGACCCAGGCAAACAAAGACAAGTCGGTCATCCTGCTACCGTCTCCCTATCGATGCTCTGCAGGGGGAAGAGGATGCTCTGCAGCTGCAGGCAGAGGCCACGGCCCGGGCGCTGGGGAAGGCGGCCCAGGGGCAGCGGGTGCTGCGGGAGAACATGCGGCAGCTGGAAGTCCGGCTGAGAGGTGCCTGGCTGGGCCGGGCCCATCAAGAATTCGAGGCTTTGAAGGTAAGGGGCTCCCGGTCCTGGGGGAGTTGAGACCCTGCTTCCCAGTCAGAAGCTGCTTTTAGAGCAAGTCCCAGAGATCCCCCTCACCCAGGTCAGCTTCCCAGCACCCGGTGGGACCCTGGGCGAAACCCATGTCCCTTTCCCTGTCTCAGTTTCTCCACTTGCAATAAAGTCAACAATTGATGTCTCAGAGTGGAGTCAGGGACTCAGTGCAGATAAGATACTCAGCGTGGGGCCAGGAATAAATGCATATTTTTAGAGAAACTGGCAACATTTCTTGCGTGTTCAGGAAGTACCCAGCACTGCTGTGTGTCCTTTAATAATCCATATCATGCTCATAATGCTACCAAGTGAGTCCCATTTCTTCCCCATTTTACAGCTAGGGAAGCTGAGGCCTGAGAGTGGCAGTGACGTGCTGGGCCACACGAATGCAATGAGGAGAGGGGGCTGGGTAGGACCAAGGGATGGGAGGTGAGGCAGCCCCAGCTGAGGTTTCTGTCTTGACCCCACAGGCCCGTGCTGACAAGCAGGGCCACATCCTGTGGGTCCTCACGGGCCACGTGCAGCGACAGAGGCGGGAGATGGTGGCACAGCAGCACCGGCTGCGACAGATCCAGGAAAGGTGAGGCTGGTGGGGGTTGGTGAGGGCCCCTGGGTTGGGGGTGTGCAGGGGAGCAGGGTGCCCCCCACCCCCCACCTTGGCTGAGCCTCATCTCCCTTCCAGACTCCACACAGCGGCGCTCCCAGCCTGAGCCTGCCTGGCAGCACTGAGGACCAGCCATGTACACCGAGGGACGCGGCCACGCCCCACGCGGCCCCTGCACCGCGAGGAGCTGCCTGTCTGCTGGGGTGAGCCAGGCTGTCGGGCCCCGCTGCCGGCCCTGGATCAGAGACAGAAGCAGGTGGGGACGAAGACAGAAGACACGGCCCCACGGAGGAGGAGTGAAGGAAAGACATGTGTCCCTTCATGCCTACATACCCATTAAAGCAACAGTGGCATCTCACTCCGAGTGTCTGTGTGTGTCTGGGACAAAGGGGGCCTCCCTTTGCATGATGCCTGAATGCCCCCCATTCAAGTGCCCAACTGGGCCCCAGAGCTGTACCTGTAGCTTGTGTGGGGGGCGTAGACCTCACGGGTGGGAAACTCCAGGATCTCCTTGGTGGGCCGGCCCCTGGGGTCTGGGTAGGGTTTGACATGAAGCAGCTCCGGGGACAGGCAGAAGTGGGGGTTCTCGGGGGCCGGGGAAATGTCGATCTTGAGCTGGGCTGGGGAGGGGAGCCAGTTTGCACCTGCCTAGGAGCCTCCTAGCCAGACCCCACCTTCTCTGGACTTTGGGGTCCCAGCTCAAACTCCCCCACAATGCCCTCTGGTGGCTGTCCTTCAGGTACTAAGGCCAGAAGTCACCCTCAGCTCCCACCTCTTGTCCCCACATTGGATCAGCTCTGCCCTCGGGATCCATGGCCCCCCAGCCACTACATCCCCCAACTGGCCCAATATCTGCCTTATTTATTGTTTCTAATCTGTGGCCCCCCTGGAAGGTCCAGCCTCTGCAGCTGGGGATTTGACTATCATGGTCCCTGTGGAGCCCCCAGGGTCAGACACAGCGGGTGGTCAGGGTTTGCTGAGTGACACCTCTTGCTTATGGGGTGCAGCACGCACCGGTCACAGGCCGCAGACGCCGTAGCAAGGACGAGGGGCGCCGCATGTCAGCCAGGAACTTGAAGAGGTCCTCATCACTGAGCCTCTCGGCCTCCTGCACCAGACCCGCAGCCATGAGCCGGGTCCCCCGGGGCCTGTGCGACCACGGGGGTGTCCCTCGGCGCCCCTCCCCTCGCCCCCTCCCCTGTGGCCATGACACCTGTTTAAAGAAGTTGGTGACAGTGAGTGTGGCCGGGCGGAAACTGGAGAAGCTGCAGGTGTCGTCCCCGCTACTCGTCCGATCTGGGGGCCCCCGACGGCGGCGGTCAGTCCAGGCGGGTCGGCGCTCTAGGGGCAGCAGTGACGGTGATGGATGGAGGGGACAGGGGTGAGAGGCAGGGAAGGAGACACTTGGAGACTGAGCCTGTACAGAGTACGGCCAGCAGAGGGCGCCCTTCCTTCCCCAGTAGCCCCGCCCCCGGGCCACCAGCCCCGCCTCTCACCGCCCTCGGAGTCGGAGTCCCGGTCCGGCTGCCCAGCGCTGCTCACGATGTTGGCTAAGTGCACGGCCGTCCAGGCAAATGGCATACGGTAGCGGCCCAGGCGGGTGCAGAACTGCTCAGCCGCTAGGCGAAGCTTCTCCAGCTTCTCCTTGTTCTGTGGGGAGACCCTCCGAGACCCACAAGCTCAGTGCCCCAGGCCTGCTGAATGCAGGGTTGGTGTGGGGGTGGGGGGTGGGGGGTGAGGGGGGCGGGGCGTTCACCACCAGGTCCAGCCTCCACCGCTTACCTTGGCTGTGTCCACCTCCTTCATCACCATGTAGGGCTCACAGCACTCGCTGATGTCTCCCTGCTGTAATACCTTCTCCAGCTGAGGGGCAGGCAGGCCCAGTGAGGAGCTGCGGGAGCCTGACCTCCCCACCATACCCCCAACCTCCTGGGCCTCTCGTGAGCCCCCAGACACCCATCCACTAGAGCTCTTGCTCCAACACCTCCCATGGCTCCCACTGTCCTCGGGGTTGAGTGCTAGCAGCCCTCTTGCCTGGCCAGCTGCCCCCACCCACCTTTGAACCCACCCCAAAGCCAAGCCTCCCCATTTCCCTGCATCTACAATTCCTTGTCAGTAGGAACAGAGGCCACTCCAAGCATGGCTCCGGGTGACAAGAACTGGACTTCAATCCTGACCACTCTGGGCTGTGGGATCCTGAGCAGGTCCCTCACCTGACCCGTGCCTCAGTTTCCCCACCTGTAAAATGGGGCCATGGCAACACCCACCTCCCAGGGCTGCTGTGAGGACTCAGGGGGGAGTCCCTGTGAAGCCTGACTCTCGGTGAGCCGTCCCTACCCATTGGTGCTCAGTTAACGTCATTCGTGTAACCTAATTGAATGCTTTGGGAAAGGAAATTTAAACTCACTCCTGGAAACAATATCCCAAATAAATGTGCCCATTAGGTCTTTTCTCTCCTAATAAACTGAAAAATTCTCAACTAAAAAACATGTTTTAGGCCCTGGCCAGGCATCTCAGTGGTTAGAGCAGCCGTGGGCAAACTACGGCCCGCGGGCCGGATCCGGCCCTTTTGAAATGAATAAAACTAAAAAAAAAAAAATAAAACTAAAAAAAAAAAAAGACCGTACCCTTTTATGTAATGATGTTTACTTTGAATTTATATTAGTTCACACAAACACTCCATCCATGCTTTTGTTCCGGCCCTCTGGTCCAGTTTAAGAACCCATTGTGGCCCTCGAGTCAAAAAGTTTGCCCACCTCTGGGTTAGAGCATTGTCCCAATACACCAAGATGGTGGGTTCTATCCCCAGTCAGGCACATACAAGAATCAACCAGTGAATGAATTAATAGGGAAAACAACAAATCGATGTTTCTAGCTGTCTCTCTCTCTCTCTCAAATCAACAAATGAGAAATACATATATATATGTTTAAACATCTGTCCCCCTAGGCCAGGATGCCATTTCTCTACAGGCTGCTCACTCATGGGTCTTGGCTCAGCTGTCACCTCTCCATGGAAGCCCTCAGGGATTTCTCTTCACCTGGGTTGGGTCAGGAGCCTCCTCCAGGCTTGCCCCACTGCCTGTGCTTCCCCTACAAGAGGCCTGATCATCCTTCCTCAGGTCTGTGTTCTCCCATGACCGTAGGGACTGAGCCTGTGACATCACCATTACCACCCCTTCCTTGCCCAGCCCCAGGGGGCACCTTGATGACCAGGAAGATGTCGGGCGAGGGATAGGTCACAGAGAAGATGGCAGAGCGGGCCAGGGTGGAAATAGCCGGGTGAGTGCCGTGGGCCCGCAGCAATCCCTTCACAGAGTCTGAGTTCAGGTCAAAGTAGAAGTTCTCCGAGATCTGGGGGCACAAGAGGCAGCTGGGTCACCACCTCCAGGAAGCCCACAGCCTTGCAACGAGGAGGGCAGTGAGGCGGGAAGGGGAAGAAAGGGGCGCCTACCTTCTTCTTCTCCCGCACATCGTACAGGGCCAAGATGCCAAAGATGGGCTCAATCTCGATCTCGAACCTGTGGGTGAGGGGGCGATCTGGCACAGGCTGTTCCTGCCACACTCCCGCCATCCACACCCCCGACTCTCTCTTGAGGCCCCGCCCACCTTGGTGCAGCCTTGGGGGGCATCTAATTCCCACTGAGCCACACGAACTGCCCTTTAAGGGCTTGCAGGAAAGGCCTGTCCCATTTCGCAAGAGGAAACTGAGGCACTGATTCTACCCCCCCCCACTCCCGTCAGTAAGTAACTCACACAAAACCCCTCCCCCCAAAATCATGGCTCTTGTTCAGTTTGTGGAGAGGTAGCTTTTGGCACAACAATCCCCTCTCCCCCAAATTACATTCTCGACTCCCGGGTCTCCCTGTCTTCCCTCTCTGGGGTGTCCTTTGTCACCTGTGCCACCCTGGGCTGAGTCCCATTTTCGCTCACCTGAATGGCCACTGTAACCGCCTCCCTCCCTTGCTCTGCCTTGCTGGCCCCTACGCACCAGCTACCTTCTAAGGAAGCATCTTAGAACTTAAATTTTGAGGCTCCCTGACAACAAATTCCTGCATGGCCCAGCCCTGCCACACCTCTTGGTCTCATTTTCCCTCTCCAGATGTCTCCCTTCCTTTGCGTGTGTTGTATAGTCATCCCACGATTACATGCTCTGTATACAGTAGGCACTCAATGAGTGTTGAATGACTGGATGAGCCCACAGAGCCAATTCCCAACACTTGCACTTGGGGCGGGCGGCCCACCCGGGCCTCCAGCCAGACCAGGCCTCTCTTTCCTGTCCCTGGCCAACAGGAACTCAGGGTGGGAAGGGGCAGGGCCAGGCTCAGGTCCAAGGCCACATCCTGTTCAGCTCAGTTCCCACGCATTTTTGGCTGCTCCCCAGGGGCGACTGTGGAGGGGCCTCCAGCCCCAGCGTCACCAGCGCCCGTCCACCTGGGTCCCACCAACAGAGTGGGAGCGTGCTGGCCTCTGGCCTCCCAGATTGTGTGATTTTGGCGCAGGGACTTCGTCACTCTGTGCTTCGGCTTCCCCACTTGTGTCCACTTCACAAGGTTTAGTGAAGATCAGAGTGAATGTACGTGGATGGGCTGAGAGCAGAGCCTGGTACACAGCACTTAAGGATTGGTGGCTTTGAGTAATGGAAACGGAAGTCTTATTTCCCGCCTAAAGGCCCATGGCCTCACGGGTCCCCTGGCTGCACGTGGTAATGGCACGGCTCTCGCAGTGAGCACCGAGTGTGTGCCACACCGTGATCTAGCTGTCTGGTCCCCGTGCAGGTCTGAACAGGGGCAGGTAAGCACACTTACTTAAGTGACAGACACTTGACCAGGATCCTCTGTCCAAAGTGTTCGCAGGGCGGCTCCGGGTGGCTGCAGCGCTCCACGGCCTCGTCCTGCCAAGAACCGGGGGGCAGCTGGGACACGTCCTCCAAGAAGAGCTTGGAATGTATAGCCTGAGACCAGCTCAACCCCCAGCCTGACTAAACTTGAAGTCCCTTGCCTCTGAGCCTTTGCACATGCTGTTCCCCAGCCTGTAATGCCTTTCTTCTCCCTTCCTCCTTACTGCCGATGCCTGCTCATGGTGTAGGTGGCAGCTTACCTGGCACTTCCTCCAGTAAGCCTTCCCTGACCCCTGAGGCCTGGGCAGGCACCTCCTCCAACTTAAACTAGTAACAACGAAAATAATAACAATAATTCTTGGTATAATTATTCTATATAATAAAAGCCTAATATGCTAAGTGTCCGGTCTCTGTTCAACCAATCAAAGCATAATATGCTAATGATATGCTAAGGCTACTCAACCGCTTGCTATGACATGCACTGACCACCAGAGGGCAGATGCTCCAACTGGTATGTTAGCTTGCTGCTGGGGTCCAGCCAATCGGGACTCAGCAAGATAGGCTAGACATGCCCTGGAGCCCTCCGGCGGTCCCTCCCTGGCTGGCCAACCTCCTGCATCCCTCCCCGACCCCGTGCACCAGTGGGGTCCCTTGGCCTGGCCTGCAGGAGAGCCGGTTTCAGCCTGATCCTGCTCTATACAGGAGCTGCCCCTGGTGGTCAGTGTGCTCCCACAAGGGGAACGCTGCTCAGCCAGAAGTCGGGTTCACGGCTGGCGAGTGCAGCAGTGGTGGCGGGAGCCTCTCCTGCCTCTGCAGCAGCGCTAAGGATGTCCGACTGCTCCCCATGGGGAGCGGGCCTAAGCCATCAGTCAGACATCCCCTGAGGGCTCCCAGATTGCGAGAGGGTGCAGGCCGGGCTAAGGGACCCCCCCACCCCACCAGACCTCTAGTTATTGGTATAAGGGAGCTGCTCAATAAATGTCAGTTGACAAAGTGGTCACAATGCCCTGTTGCGATGGGCCACGTGGCTGGGGCATTGAGGGCCACGTGAGGGACAAATATCAGCACGTCATTACGGTGTTACTCTGTCCGGGTTGTAATTTCCTGGTAGGAGGGTCTCTGCCACTAGACTGTTAACTTGTGGAGAAGGGGTTGGGTCTATCTTGTTCATGGCTATATCCCCAGTGCCTGTCATACAACAGGCACCCAAACATGTCGGTTGAATAAATAGAGGTATACGGTAGGTACCTACTAAAAGTTGGATAAGCAGATAGGTATATATAGAATGCATTCTATTAATGATGACTGGATATATATATGTATGTATATGTATATATTATATTATATTATATTATATTATATTATATTATATTATATTATATTATATACCCAATAAGCACTGATTGAATAAATATAGGAGTATACAATTAAGACTCAATAAATGGTTGAATGAAAATACTAGGTACCCAATAAAAGTGGGTTGGATAAATATAGGGGTATATAGATGTCTAATAAAAGCCATTCAATAAAAATAAAGTGTATATCCACTAGTTGTCCAATCAGCGTTGGTTAGATAAAAATAGGCATGTAATAGGCACTAAATAAATTCTGTTAGATTAAAGAGAGGTCTATACAGAAGGTATACAATAAGTATTGGTTGAATAAATATGGGGGTGCATATTAGACATCCAATATAAGCCACTGAATAAAAACACAGGGTATACAGTAGGCACCCGGTACAAGTTGGTGGGATAATACATAGGGATGCATGTCAGCTGGAGGGGTGTCGGCCTCGGGGCCTGAAGGCACCCACCTCGTCAGGTGCCGGGTAGAGGGTGAGCAGGGTGCGGGCCCGGTGCTGCCTCCGCAGGGCCTCGTTGCGCCGGTCCACGTCCTCGGGGGCCACCCGCTCCAGCAGCGAGGGCAGCAGCGAGTCAGCGGCCAAGTTCTTTAGGTCGAAGATGCCAGAGGCGCCGCTGCTCCGAGGAGTGTCCTCTGGGGAGCCCGAGGAATGCCGGGGGTCCTCCTGCCAGTGGAGACGGGCAAGCACCGCCAAGGGTCACCTGGGGACTTCGCTGACTCTCTTTCTAGAAACTTATTGGCGAGCCTTCCTCCTTCACCATCGTCGGGAAGGCTACTCCCATCCCCATGTTCTGAGCCTCACACGACCCCCATCCGGCCAATCAGAATACATCTACCGGCCCCGGAGACAGGCTCCAAGGGGGAGGACAGACCTGGGCTGGGTCCGTGAGAGCTTCCCTGGGACTCTGCTCACGGCTGCCGGGGGAGGGAGAGTTCTTTTTCCAGGGCTGTCACTGGCCCAGGACCCTACCTGACCTCGCAGACACAGCTACGGTCAAAGCTAGATCACCCTGGTTCAAATCCCAGCGCAGCTCTGTGACTCCAGATCTAGACCCCAACTCTGAGGGCCTCAGCTTCCCTAGCTACATCTATAAATAATAACAATGAAAACAATAACAATAATTCTTAGTATAATTATTCTTGGTATAAAGCAGCTGCTCAGTAAATGCTGGCTGACAAAATATAGGCTGGGGT
>NW_005873209.1:0-20019 GCF_000147115.1 Myotis lucifugus
AGTTTCAGACATTTAAAAATATAGTCATAAGGAAAAATTTCTATTTTACTAAGATTTAAAAATGTAGTTATGGATATTAAATTCATCAAATGAATCTTTATTACCTTTTAATAATATTTCATGGTTTTCTTTTTGTACTTATTAATAAGATAAAGTATATTAATAGGTTTTCTAGTATTAATCTATTTTTTTATTCCTGTAAAGAATACCATTTGGTTGTGGTATATTTTTCTCTTAAGCCATTATTGTAGTCTATTTCTAGAACAAATTATAGCAATTGATTAATTAATATTGAACTATCTTAACACTTAAAAAATAAATACCACTTGATCCTGGTATATTTATTCCCTAATACACTGTTAGGTTCTCTTTGTTACAGCGTATAGATTCAATTGCACAAGAAATGCCACATTTCTCATTCTGTCATAATTTTATTCAGAAGTTTTGCATCAATATGAGTAGGTGAGGTTGGTCTATCTTTTTCCTTTTCTGTACTAACCTTGAGTTTGAGAGACACAACTATGTTCTTCTTTCCTTGTACCTGCTGTCCCTCTTAATTAATGTAACTGCCCAATATGTAGGGTACATTATCTTCATGTTATACCAGAGGAGATTGAGGTTCAGACCTGCCAACATTAGGCCTGGTATCAAGGTCTCTGGGAAGCAAACTTCACCAAGAAAGGCCATGTAGCACGGTGGTTAAGTGTTTGGGCTCTAGGGCTAGGTTAACTGGCCAGGGACCTTGGGCAGAATCCTCTACCCCCTGAATTCTTATGAGAATTTAACAAGATGATGGCGTATAGAGCTGGTAACAATGCCTGGCACATACGAAACACAAAATAGACAGGAGTTGAAAAACAGAACAGAACAGAACAAAATCCTAAGGTTATTGGATGAACCAGGAAGGAGGCCAAGGGAGGACAGTCCCAAGGATATCTTCTTCCAAGCTGAGGAAAAGCCTCAGGAAGCGTCTCCGCCCACAGCACACGCCCTCTGAGGACCCACTTCCCATCCGCCTTCTGGATTCAAAACCCCTGCCAGGATAGAGCTGCAGGGGTGGTCTCAACAGGAAGCTTTCTGCCCGAGACTCCAGGTTCTCCTAAACCAGGGCTCTGCATGGTCCATCCTGGCCTGGGGTTGTATTAGAACAAACACTGGCCACCAAAGTAAAAGTAATTCATTTTTCACTGGCATGTCCTGAATAACGCAAAAGGGGAGTCAATGAAGAGTGTTCATTCTTGAAGTTGACTCCTTCCCCTCTGAATGTGTCTCACTCACAAACCTTTCAGTTGCCTTGAAAACTCAGTCCTTCAGTCTCAACTCCTACCCCGGCTGGGTGACCATCTCTCTCTCCTTCCCATCCTCCCACCCCATTCCCCTCCTTCTCCACACTGTGCCCCTCTTGGCTCAGCCCCCAACATGACCTCCCCGGCCAGGTAGTTTGTCCTGGACTCCGATTGCTTCTCCCAAAGGAAGCAGCCATCTCCCCAGAGTGTGTTGTTGTTGGTCTTTGATGCCTTTGAGGATGATTTTTGTCCGCATAAAAGACTCTTAAGAAGGTTTATTTTGGGTTTTTAAAAACAGAGTCAATTTATTAAAAATACATATTCAAGAACATTGGTTCTTTTTCAGCCTTTTATGTTCAGTTTACAAGTCTTATTTATTATTCTACTTAGAAGCCTAATTCATTTTAAGAATAATTTTTAATTATTCTTTGACTTTGAATAATGTTTGGTCCCATTTACGAACTCAGCTAATTAAACACCATCACCATTGTAAAACTGCACTGATAAATTTAAATATGTTTTATTTCTTTTTAAGTATTTCAATTTTCTCACTTAAACAAAACCTCTCTAAGCACAAAATAATTCTTATCAATCTAGAAAATTAAACTATAAATATGGTGAGCCTAAAACTCAATTAGGTGTTTCAATCTTTACTAAGATTTCAACTTGTAATCCTACGTCTTAATCAATTACTCAATTGCACATATACATTGGAGTTACATGGTTGTCATTCTGATAAACCAAATACGAGAGAAGACCAAACATGAGTAGATTTGTTCTTATTGTTAATGCTATGGTTTTGATTCTCTTAGGCCTTTCGATACTTAATTTTAAATAATAGTAGCTAAAAATTATATATTTTCTATGTGCCAGATTCTGCCCTAAGTGTTTTTCATATATTATATATTAGCTCTTATAATTCTCATAATTGTTGTTTTTTTTTTAATCCTCACCCGAGGATATTTTTTCCATTGATTTTAGAGAGAGTGGAAGAGAGAGGGAAAGACAGAGAGAAATATCGATGTGAGAGAAACACATCAATTGGTTGCCTCCAGCACATGCACTGACCAGGGCCCAGGCCAGGGAGGAGCCTGCAACCAAGGTACATGGCCTTGCCTGGAATTGAACCTGGGACCTTTTGGTCCGCAGGCTGATGCTCTATCCACTGAGCCAAACTGGCTAGGGCTAATTCTCATAGTTCTTGACCACAAACTTCGAGTGGGCCCGGAAGGCTGCCTGGCCATCACACTATATGCCAAAGAACCCTTCATCCTCACATGCTTTTATTTATTTATTATTATTATGAATTTTAGTCCTCGCCTGAGGGCGTGTTTATTGCTTTTTAAATTTTAATTATTATTATTTAATATTTTTATTGATTTCAGAGAGGAAGGGAGAGGGAGAGAGAAATAGAACCATGGATGTGAAAGAGAAACTTTGATTGGTTGCCTCCTGTACTCACCCCAAATGAGGACCAAACCTGAAATCCAGGTGTGTGCCCTGACCAGGAATTGAACCTGTGACCTTTTGGTATACAGGACGATGCTCCAACAAACTGAGCCACAGCGGCCAGGGTTCTCCCATGCTTTTAAGTGACTTATTTAATACATTCTGCTCTCTTTTCAGTCTCCCAATACCTCCTCCCCATTTCATTCCCAGCAGTGACCTGTCTCACAGTGATTCATTGGATTATTTCCATCAGCAAACAAACATTGTGGTTTCTCCCATCTTATAAGATAAAACACAATAAACATTTTAAACTGGATTTTCTCTGCCAGCTCTCATCCCATTGTAAAAAAAAACCTCACCTTTTCAGCCAACTCCTCAAAAGTGTTTTTTGTCCTTGCTCTCCATCTCCCCACCCCACCCCCACTTCATTCCAGTCTCTTCTAAACCCTCTCCAAGGAGTTCTCTCTCACCGCTCACCTGAATCGCCTTCATTCATCTTTACCTGGCCCATCAGCAGCATTTGACACAGCTAATCACTCTTTCTTCCCGGAGACACAGGACGTCGCTTTCTCTGGGGTTTCCTCCTGACTCCTTGCGATCTGGGGGGGCCCTATCAATCACAGGCGCCCCAGCTATAACAGCGGGAACTGTAACCCACCCCACCAATCATTTGACATTGTTTCTGCAAATGCTGACGCTGACTAATATGTAGCTTGTAGATAAACAGCATGTTTGTATAAGAATCCTAGGAACTAACTTCAGGAGATACAGACTCCGGTCTGCAGTCATCCCAGTTCCTGGAGATTTGCTGACCTTCAAACGCAGAACGAGGATGAGGGAGACCAGATGACCACACCAGACCACCACTGACCGGTTTCGAGATCCTTATCGGAGTGGACTGTGCTGGTCTGTACCCAGAGACCTTTCACCCTCTCCCCTTGATTTCTTGGTTCTGCTTCGCCTCTCCCTCCTTATAAAAACCTCTGCCTGGGCTGAGATGTAGAGATGGGCTTTGTGACAAGGGTCCCCCATCTCCTCAGGTGACCGGCACTTGAATGAAACCTCTTTCCTTTGCCGCCAGCATCTGTTGAGCGAGTTGGGTGTTCGTGGCTGCAGGCGGCAGAACTCGGGCTCCTTACGCAGCCACTGCAGCCATGGAGTGGAGCCGGGTGGCCCAGCCAGGCCCGTCCTGTGACTGACTGAGCCTGCGACTCAAGCTGGATAACCAGTCAGGAGGTTTTATTGTTGTTGTTGTTACTATTACCATTAACAGGACAGGTGCACCCTTCCTTATCTATACTTATAATAGGATAATATGCAAATTGGTCACGTAACGACCGAACGGCAGGAGGTGGGGCAGCGAGCTACCTGTGGCGGAGAGCCACAGGAGGGTGGGGCAGTGGGCGGAGAGCCACAGGAGGGTGGGGCAGTGAGCTATGAGCGGTGGAGAGCTACGGGCGGCCAGCTGAGGCAAGAGGCAGCGAGCTACTCGCGCAGATTCGTGCGCAGAGCCACTAGTGTTTTATAAGAAAATAAGTTGGCCAAAACCGGTTTGGCTCAGTGGATAGAGCGTCGGCCTGCGGACTGAAGGGTCCCGGGTTCGATTCCGGTCAAGGGCGTGTGCTTGGGTTGCGGGCACATCCCCAGTGGGAGCTGTGCAGGAGGCGGCTGATTGATGTTTCTCTCTCATCGATGTTTCTAACTCTCTGTTTCTCTCCCTTCCTCTCTGTAAAAAATCAATAAAAATATATTAAAAAAAAAAAAAAAAAGAAAATAAGTTGAAGGCTGTCAGTGGGGGTCACCTCTGAGGTCACAGAGAGACTGTGTAACATGAGGGCATGAAGCCAACATATGAATAAAGGAAGAGAGAGGGAGAGGAAGAGAGAAGGCGAGGGGGAGAACTCTGCTGTGTTTTGATGGTAGTTCTTTAATAGCCTTTTAAATCCTTTGTTTGATTATTGGTCTGTTCAGCTTTCTACTTCTTGGTCTGTTCAGCTTTCTACTTCTTGAGACAATTTTGGTAATTTGTACTTTGGTGGATTGTTATCATCCTGTGCACTTACGTGTTTGTGGTCATAATTTCATTTTTAAATTCTTTTAAGCCACTCTGCATTCATAGTTATATCTCCTTTTTCTTTCTCTTGCTTCCTCCCTGCTAGTGATTTAAAAAATATTTTCGAAGAACCAGTTTTAATTTACACCTTTAACTGCTTTTTATTTCTTTCCTTTCTACTTCATTACTTTATTTTTATTAATTTTCTTCTACTTTAGTTTTTTCTCTTTCTAGGTCTTAGGTTGCATGTTTAGTTCATTTGTTTTCAGCATTTTTAAACAAATAAAATTACTTGAAGTTATAAATTATCTTCTAAATAAAGATGACTATACCCAATAGGTTTTGCTATAAAGGGTTTCTCTTTTCCTTAATTTGATTATTGTAATTTCTGTTTTTATTTCTTTATCCAGGTATTTTCCTCTACCCCCTTTTCCTGGCTAATTCTTACTTGTTCATCAGATTTCAGCTTCGACATTATTCCTCAGTAAGTATTCCTGACCATCCCCCAAATCAGGTTCCGGCTTCTTCTTGTAAGATTGACACTGCTCCTTAATATACATCCGAGCCATCACTCTCACTTCCTTGCCAGACTGTAAGTTCCTGAGTGCAGGGGCTGTGTTTATCTTTTTAACTGCTTCGATATGTGCTTATTAAATTAATGACTGAAACATGGTTATTAGGGAGAATGCAAAATAGTACAGCTCTTTGGGAGGGGAACTTGGCAATCTTTAAAAGAAATCCATGATTACTTATATATTTACCTTTGGTCCCATTTCCAGGATTCTAACCTAAAGATATGCTGGGGAAAAAATGTTAAAATGATTTATGCACCAGGTTATTCATCGTGGCATTATTTGAGATAAGGAAAACTTGGGAACAATCCAAATGGTTGTCACGAGGAGACGGGCTGAACGAGCCGTGGGCCGTGGACACAGTGGGGCACTATCCAGCTGTAAAGAGCCGCGGCAGGTGCAGGGAAATGGTTTCCGAGAGAGACTGTTAAGTGAAAAACACCAGCGCGCTATCTTTTGTGTAGGAGCGGGGCGGGAAATGGTATAAATATATATACAAATTGTTTATAGTTGCAGAAAGAAACACTGGAAGAATAAACAAAAGAACTCCCACAAAACAGACTAATAATGAAAACGATTGTTTACGGGAGAAAGAATAGGGCGGAGGGACAGTGACAGAAGCAAAAAGAAGCCAAATTTTCTAAATCACATGATGTGGTTCTGACTTTAGAATCAGATAACTATTTTACACATGAAAAAATAGCATTAAATAAAAAAGAAAGGAGAAAAAGCATCTCTAAAATTTGAAAACAATCTGAAATGAAGGACCTTAAATGTGTATCACGTTGGCACTATAACCACTCAGTAAAGATAATAATCTCAAGTGTCTTTACAATATATGGACCGAACATGCTTTAATACATATTTTTTTGTCTTTTTTTAAAGAAATATTTTCTGGAAAAAAAGAGCTGCAAAGAAATCTTAAAAATGCATTTGGAAGTCATGAACTATTTTATATAAACATCAAGATAATGTAAACAAGTAAGTATGTTAATGGTAGAATCCAAGATTTTCAGAGTATGAGAAAAGAGATATGAGGATAAGATAAAAAAGTTAAGTAAAAGTTCTGAAATCTAACATTTGAAATATTAGTCGAAACTCAGTCTTTTGGCTTTTCTCTTCAAAAGTATGTATTTTCCAGCTCTGTTCACTGAACAATTTAGAAACAATGATAACCTGCCATCAGTGAGCACATCTAGTATCAAGGTTGTGTTCATTAACTACCAAGAACAAGGGCTCTTTGGAGGAATGGTTGATTCCGGTCTGGAGCCAGAAATAGACAGTGTGAGCCTGGGACATCTTGTTGGGTCAGAAAACAAGGACATTGTCAAAGAGTAATGAGATCACGTCCAAAAGGCATTTAGGAGCCAGCAAGAAGGGATGCCCACTGGTTAAAAAAGGAATAATTTGAGCATCAGAAAGGATAATGACTGATAATGATTGAAACACACTGAATATAGAAATGCTCATTTGTTCATATTGATACTGAGTAAGAGGGAGAAAGAGGGAGAAAGAGGGAGAGAGAGAGAGAGAGAGAGAGAGAGAGAGACCTCAAAGTAAACAAATACCATCGGAGGTAACTGGGCACAATTCTTCATCCTGAGAATTAGCAATGAAAAGGAAATTCTTCTATTTCATCAACCTAAAATTTCTAGTTTATGAGGGAAAGTTCCTTACCAAAAAAATTCCAACTAATAAATGTGAAAGAATTGGTGATTTTATATATATATATATATATATATATATATATATATATATATATATATTTTAACAACCCTTAATACAACATTGGATCCGGGCAATAATCACCAATGGATGAAATGATTATATGAAAGGTTGATGGGAAGTTTTATAATGGAAGGATCAGGGTGTCACCCTGCCTGAGCCCACTGACCAACCTTAGCCCCACGGAGTGTGTCACACCACTGATGTGAGGTTGTATGATGTGCACAGCCCTCCTATGAAGGGTCTGCCTTAGTTTGGATCCCCCCAAAACAGACCCTGAGGAAAGGATTTGGGTGCAAGTAAGTTCATTTGGGAGATGATCCCAAGAAGAATCTTTAAGGGAGAGGGGAGGTGAGGCAGGGAAGTAAGAAAGCCAATAAAAAGGGAATTAATGTGGGGTCACCAGTCAGGTGACTGGGCCATTTCCTCTGGGGGCCTTCTGAGACAGGGAAGAACATATCAGAAACTCCTCTGACAGGCAAGGAAGCTGGGGTATTGAGCCACCAACTCCTACCCTGCACTCATCCAAGGCCGCTCCAGGGGTATTAATATCCGGCTCCTCTCAGCACCAGGGGACACTCTCAGGTCGCAAGACTCAGGAGAACATTGGTCAGCACGTCAGCGAGTGCCCTCCAGAACTGGCCAAGAGCGTTAGCTGGGCGCCGCACCCCTGTGATACAATGGTGCTTTGCCAAAAGAACTGAACTTGGGGCTGACCTTTCTTTACAGAAAATACAGGTGATAGAGGAACAAGGTAGCTGATACCACAAAGAAACAAGCCGGTGAACCCAGAATGGGGGACATTCTATAGGACAATGATTTTTTGTACATGGTGTTCTCTGAGCTGGTTAGATGGAACAACCGGGCTCAACTCCGCTGGGGTCCCTTTAAGGAACCATGAGGGATGGGCCTCAGAATTGCTCCATTTCAGCCCAGAAAGCTGAGGCATTTATCCAGGACCCCAGCCCCCGCTGTGGAGGGTCGTCCCAGGGACATCAGCTTCCCGCATTTCCAGCTTGTGCCTCCTCGGGGCCAAGTGGGCTTCCCAAGCTAAAGAGAAATCCCGAGGGAAGCCAGAGGGCCCTTTTGGAACGGGGTGGGAGCAAGTGCATAAAACTGGCTGCTTTGGGCCAAGGGGATGCCGGGCGGGGCACCACCAGCGTCTGTAAGTGTCTTAGCAGATCTCACCTCGGCTCCAACACAAGTCCCTCCTGCCAGGTGCTGCTCCTGCCCTGCTGGGGACCTTCAGCAGATCCCCCCCACACCCCCTCCACCCCCGTCTCCAGCAGGTACCAGGATTTCTCTGCAGGCTGTAACAGGTGTGCGTGCCCTCCGTGGGTGTGGACGCGATTCGTACCCCCTGCCTTGCTCTCAGAAGTACCAGGTGTTTCTCAGAGCGTTTGTGCTGGGTCCAGCCCATTTCCTCCTCACAGACGTGGGCTCTGAACACTCAAGTTCAACCCTGTCACTTCCGTGCTGAAGTGAGAAGCAGCCACAGAGGGTTCCTGAGATGCAGGAATGGGGCTGGAGGGTGGGCTGCTGCTCAGCTGCCTGGGTCAGGCACCTGAGCCTGTGGGGTTGATGGAGGTACTGAGGGCCTGATGGGGGTGTGATGGGGGGCGGGGCGAGGGCCCTCCACAGGCGTAGGCAGTGCCTGGCCTCTGTCCTGGGGCCCTGTCATGGTCACCATCTCTCCTGTCTCCCTCTTCCCCCCGTTGCTGTCTCTCCCTCTCTCCTGCCCGTCCCTGTCTCTCCCACCTCAGCACTGGTTTTTCTACCAGGGCCTTATTTCTGCTTCTGTCCTGGCCCCTCACCTCTACCTCTAACTCCACTGTTCTTTGTATACTTCCTCCTCCTTCAGAATAGTTCTCTGCCTTCTCATAAGGATCCAGTTTAAAAAAATCATATAAAAAGATTTTAATCACAAACATATTATAAAGAGACATTGAAAGTTGGATAGAGGAAAGAATTAATAATTCCTTCATTCGAACTTAGCAGCTGCGGTCAATTTTGGTTATTTCTTCAGTCTTTTGAAAATGAGTTTTTAAATATATCATCCTATACTTGGACTTTATGTTCTGCTTTTTAATCTTTTTTTTTTTTTTGAAGGGAGAGTGAAAAAGAGAGAAACATTGATGAGAGAGAAAAATATTGGTCAATTGCCTCCTGCATGCTCCCTGACCAGGATTGAACCCACTCCCTTTTGGTGTATGGGACGACGCTCCAACCAACTGAGCCACACTGCGCAAGGTCTGCTTTTTAATTTTTAAAAAATTTATTTTATTATTGATTTCAGAGAAGAAGGGAGAGGGAGAGAGAGATAGAAACATCAATGATGAGAGAGAATCATTGACTGGCTGCTTCCTGCACGCCCCCAACTGTGGATCTAGCTGCAACCTGGGCATGTGCCCTGACCAGGAATCAAACCGTGACCTCTTGCTTCACAGGTTGATGCTCAACCACTGAGCAACACTAGCTGGGCTGCTTTTTAATCTTAATAATAAATCCCTCCAGTGATTTCCAACCTCAGTTAGTGCAAAAACCAAAGCACCTTTATGATGGCCTACAAGGCCCTACATCAAGCATGTCAAACTCAAAGGCTAACATGGGCCAAATAAACAAGGTGTAAGTTTATGTGGACCGCAAAAAATCAAAAGCTTCAATTTTCATAGAAACGTAGGTTTATTTCGATAGAGATATGCTGAATACAAAGGGCTGAAATAAATGAGTAATCGTTAACATAAAATAATAGAACATTTTAATAAAAATTAGTATTTTTTCTTGAACATTAACTTACCAGACACTGAATAACTGCACAAATTAATAAGCGTAACGCAAATAAACCTATTTTTTTGTTCTCCAAATATTTCCTGTTGCGCACACCAAACAACTCAGTACAAGACTAATGACGCAGCAATCGGCTGCTAAAATATTCGCTGCTGGTATTAGTGGAGAGAAATGGTGCGCCTGCGTGTAAGGCGAGTAAGGAAAATGAACGCAACACAATTATAGTAATCAGTCATTAGCGAACGTTGTAGTTCGTTATTAATAATTATGTATAACAGGATACTGTAAAATTAAGGTTATGAAATTTTTATTAAAACGTTTCTTACATACCATTATATTGCCTGGGCCGCAAAAATATTTGTTGTGGGCTGCATGCGGCCTATGGGCCATGAGTTTGACATGCTTGCCCTACATGAGCTGCCTGCCCACTCCACCTCCTACCCAGAACCCTGGTGTGCCCCTTCTAGACCCCTCTTCCCTGTCCCCATGACTCTGCTCCAGCCACAATGGCTTTCTGGCTTTCCTGAACACACTAGGCATGCTCCATCCTTAGGGCCTCCACAGTGGCTGTTCCCACTGCCTGGAATGTCTTGTCCCAAAAGTTTGCATGGATTACTTCTCAACACCGATAAGGGTGTACTGAAGGATCTCTCTCTCTCAGTCAAACAAGAGACAACCATCCCCCCAAAATGGCAGCACCGCCAGCTGCACTCCCAATCTGTTACCCAGTTTTTCACTAAAACAATGTTGCAAACAACTCTACTGCACCCATGTTCGCCAGACCCCTTTACTCATGGTTTTCTCAGCCATCCCCTAGAGCAGCGGTTCTCAACCTGTGGGTCGCGACCCCTTTGGCGGTCGAACGACCCTTTCACAGGGGTCGCCTAAGACCATCCTGCACATCAGATATTTACATGACGATTCATAGCAGTAGCAACATTACAGTTATGAATCAGCAACGAAAATAATTTTATGGTTGGGTCACAACATGAGGAACTGTATTTAAAGGGACAGAAGGTTGAGAACACTGGCCTAGTGGGACATATTGGTTGAGTGGAATTGCTGGTTTAAAGGTGTGCATGTAAAGGTGTACATTTAAAATTTCTATGGAATTGCCAAATTGCCCTTTACCAAGGGTTCACCAATGGCATATGACAGTGCTTTAAGATGGATGCTTATCTGCCTTTTTAATTTTTGCCGATTTGCTAAGCCAAAAGTATCATATTATTTTAATTTGCATTTTCCTAATTAGAACTGACACTGAACATCTTTTCATGTACTCATTAGATGTTTGTATTTCCTCTGTGAATTTTATTTTTCATATCCCTTGCCCACATGTCTATTAGATTATTGGTCTATTTTTACTGATTGATAGGAGCTTTATAAAAATAGATTGTGGATCTATTTAGGCAGGGTAGATTTTACCATTATCAAGTTCTAGTCAAATACAGGTTGCAGGGGGTCTTTCCTCCCATACTACCCCCTCCTCTACGGGTGTCAAAGATCCCACCCTCTGCTTTGGGAGCTGATGAATGTTCTGAGCCATTTGAAAAGGAGCAGCATCGATAGGGATTAGTGTGGATGGGGCTCCTCAGCCAGGTCTCAGGACAGTGAAGACCTGAACGGCTAATGTGGCTATTCGGCCAGGTGGTCTGTGGCACCAAAAGGTCACGGGGATCTGCTGGTGACAGCCCGTCCCGGGGAAGCTCCCTGGTAGTGGTGATGAAGGGGGCTTGGCAGTCTCTGGGCACTGACTCCCTTCCCCTCCTTGTGGTCCTGCAGGTCAGTTCCTTATCCCGGGCCCCTTGACCTCTTCCAAGGTCATGCCGCATCCCACTGGCTTTTTATCCCGGCCCAGGGGCCCCATCCACCTCCCCAGGTGGCACGTGGTCTGGGCCGGCTCTGTTCTCTTTTCAATAGATAATTAAGGCATACACTCTATCTCCAGCTTTCTTCACTACTTACCCTTAATTTTCAAGAGCATTTTCTCCTCTCAGCAAAAGCAGCCTCTTGCAAATCAAAGGCTCTGCCTTTCAAAAGTGTGGCTTCTGATGTGGGTTTCAGCTGACTATCTGGGAATTTAAAAAACAACGACATCTGAATGTTGGCTGTTTCTCTCACTTTATATTCCTGCTACAAAGGCATGAATTCTCCTGGAGGTAAAATGCAACCTCCGATTGATGTGAGGAAGTGGGAAAAATAAAAGCAACGTTTTCATTTTGAGATATGTTCTTGCTGCATTCCTGTATGTCTGTGGCAGATTTGCTCTCCCAGGCAATATTAACTCCACTCACATAGTCTTCTGTCATTCAGAAGTTAAATTTTTTAAAAAAATACATTTTTATTGATTTCAGAGAGGAAGAGAGAGGGAGAGAGATGGAAACATCAATGATGAGAGAGAATCATTGATCGGCTGCCTCCTGCACACCCCCCACTGGGAATAGAGCCCACAACTGAGCATATACCCTGACAGGGAATCGAATCTTGACCTCCTGGTTCATAGGTCAAAGCTCAATCACTGAGCCATGCCAGCAAGGCAGAAGTTAAATGTGTTTATATATATATATATATTTCAGAGAGGAAGGGAGAGAGATAGAAACATCAACGGTGAGAGAGAATCATTGATTGGCTGCCTCCTGTATGCCCCCCACTGGGGGGAATGGAGCTCGGGCATGTGCCCTTGGCCGGAATTGAACCTGGGACCCTTTAGTCCACAGGCTGACGCCCTATTCACTGAGCCAAACTGGCTAGGGCAGAAGTTAAATGTTTTTATGTTGTCAGACCTTACTACCTTTTTTACTCTTTTAATGCTTTTATGGTTTTAAAAATTTTATTTATTGCTTTTTAGAGAGAAAGGGAAGAGACAGAGAGAAAGGGAAATATCAATCCATTGTTCTTCTTATTTATGCAATCATTGTTTGATTCTTGTTTTTGCCCTGACAGGGATCGAACCTGCAACCTTGGTGTGGTGTATTGGGGACAATGCTCTAACCAACCAGGGCCAGTGTGCTGCGCTCAGCATGGCCAGGGGTGAACCTGAGGGGGCGGGTGCGGTGAAGGATTAAAGAAGACAGACAAGAGAATAAAGATGGAGCTAGGTAGGACACTGCTCTCAGATGGAGAGACAGCGCCCCAGCCTGCAAGCCGAGTCTTTATTTTATAGCCAGATTCCACGAGGCAAAGTAAGGGCGTGGTCAAGATGTTTACAATGTTCTTGCAGGTTTTGAATCTACTGAATTACATGCACCTGAACTCTATCAAGCTTTGTTTGGCAGCACTTGCTGCATCTCCTGCAGCCTATATCACTTAGCCACCTGGGACCACAGGTTCGGACCATAAGGTCAAGCTTACAACTATAGCCTTTGGCTATAATTGTGCTGGGAGGGCTTTGCCCCCAAAGCTGGGACTTGCACGTGGCTTTGCCATGAGAGGATCGTGCTATCTCATTAGTCCGAGGCTTGAACCTGTCCAAACGCTACAGCCGCTCTCCACAGGCCAGGCTGTGTTTCTTTCTTCTTTATTTTTTGTTAATCTTCACCTGAGGATATTTTCCCATTGCTTTTAGATAGAGGGAAAGGGAGGGAAGCGGGGAGAGAGAGAAGTGTGTGTGTGAGAGAAACATTGATGTGAAACACATGGATTGGTTGCCTCCCACACTCACCCTGACCAGGGCTGGGGACCAAACCTGCAACCCAGATACGTGCCTGCCGTTGACGGAATCAAATCCTTGACCCTTTGGGTTTTCGGGCCGACACTCTAACCACTGAGCCACTGGCCAGGGCAGGGTTGTATTTCTTACATTTCATTCTTTAAATCAAAGGTACTTTGTATTGTGTGTCTGGTGTGGGGTAAAGTTCAAATTTTATATTTTTCACATTGGGGAGCCATTTGACCTAATGTCATTGATTAAATAGCCTGTATTTTCCTCCTAGATGCAAAAATGCTATACTTGTGATGATAGATAGGTAGATAGATACATAATATATAGAATTCCTCTTGTTTTATAAGTATTTTTACTTATGGCCTGATAGTTCCATCTCATTTTTATTCATTTATTTTTCTTGTGGGAGAGAGAAAAATGGGGAGTTATTGTTTAATGGCTACAGAGTTTAAGTTTGGGATAGCGAAAACGTCCAGGAGATGGCTGGTCGTATTGGCTGCACAACAATTTAAATATACGATGTCATGAACTGCACACTTAAAAATAGTGGAAATAATAAATTATGTTATGTGTATTTTATTATATAGATATTCTATTCTTTTGTATATTTTCTTCCAGTTTAACTTGAGAATCAGCTTGTCGAATTCTACGAAAATACCTTTGCTATTTTGATGGAAAGCACATGAACTGACATCCTTACAACACTGAGCCTTTCCATCCAGGAACATGGCGTGTCTCTCCATTTCTGCAGGTCTCCTTTTATGTCCTTCAGTCAAGTTTCATAATTTTATTCACATCGGCTTCTTCCTAGACGGATGATGGCTTTCTTCGCCTCTGTGAACGGAATAGCGAGAAAAGCACAGGAGCAGTCACTCAGGCCTGTCGCCAGCCCAGCCCTGGCACGAAGGCCTGGGTGCAGAAGACCTGAGACAGGAAGTAAAAAATCGCACGAGTCATTTCTCTGGGAGCCTCTGCATGAGGCAGCAGGTGGATCCAAGCGAGCTGAGCTGGGCTGAGCTGGGCTGAGCTGAGCGGCAGGGCCGGCAGGGTCACGGGGAGGGAAGCTTCAGAATTAGAGAAACCTGAGTTTATCGGCACAGGGGCAGGAAGAGGGAGAAACGGAGACGCTGGGGATGGGCTGAAGCTCAGCGTGAATACTGATGTGGCTAAAGTGCCTCTTTCCTTATGCAGAGCAGATTGTGGCTTTGAAGCCAGGAGGCCCGAATCTGGACCCTGACCCTGTCACTCACTGGCTGTGAGGCCTTGGGCCAGTCACGTCGTAGCTTCTCAGAAACCCTGCGTCCTCGCCGGTAAAAGAAGGGTAAATTCTAATTATATATTCAGCTGTGTAATGATTGGTCTGTCTCTCACTGGCCTGTCACGCCACATGGTCAGGGACCATATGGTTTAGTGCATGAATGTGCAGGGCTGCCGCTAGCCCATACGGTGTTTTGGGAAGTCAGAAAGTGGCCTCCTTTTGAGCAGACACAGCTCTGTGAGCCCCCCAGTTTGGTGATTGGTCCGTGGGCTGGATTCTGGGCCCACTTGTCCCTCACTGGGCACCCTTGTGCAGTGAGTGACATGCCCTGGTGTGTATACCAGTGCTTAGCACACCCAGGCCGAGCACATGGGAGGTGCTCAGGAAATGCGTTGAATACATAGATGATTAGATGTAGGGTTTAGAGAGAAGAGGTGAGGACAGGGATTTCTGGGAGGCACCGAGGGGTTCTCATTTGTGCTAAAAAAAAAAAAAAAAAGTCCTCTGCTTCGAGCTGCAGAATAACTTGGAATTTTCCAAGGGCTTTATTTCTTGAATTTCTGAAGGGGATGGTTAGTATCATCAACTAGCATCCAGGTTGCAGCGCTTACGGGAATGGGCAATCTGCTGATCTGGTTTGGGTAGATACGCCAGGGTTTATCTGCATGGGGCCTAGGGAGGTTCCAAGAGGCATCCTCCCTCGGGGTGCAGAGAGCCTGACTTGGCAATAGAGCCTTGAGCAATCCAGGGAAGCAGAGATAAAGCTAGGTAAAGAATAACTGGGAGGCTCTCTGAGGAAGGGCATGAGGAGGAGCCAGACATGTCTGAAGAGCAGAGGAGAGTGTTCTAGGCAAGAGGGCGGAATGTGCAAAGGCCCTGGGGTCCCTGGGGTACCTTGGGGGTGAAATAAGGGTCACAGTGAAGAAGATGGGGAAATGGCAGGTGCCTCCCCAAGGGTTTTTAATCCAGTGAAGGGGGACAGAAGATTCAGCAGGGTTGTTTCCTGGTATTGTTTGGGCAAGACCATGGGTGTTGGCCGGTGGCAGGGTGCGGCTCTGATCTGTGGACTCTGGAGGGACAGGAGCTGAACTGCCTTCCTGAGACAGCTTGGGCTGTTCTTTTAATTGTGTTTTGATTGCACAAGTGACATTTAAACAGCACTAACAGCAATATTTAAAAAGAAAGGAAAACCACTGGACCCCATCCATCTTACACATCTGGTGCCTTGGAAAGGTGACTGGACGTGGAGTCCCACCCTCCGGGGCTGGCATCCTTCTCTCGCAGTCCCTGGCTGTGCCCCTCAGCAGGTGATGGCCCCTTCCTACGCCTTCGTTGCCTTTCCCATAAAGGGGAACGACTCCAGCCTCGTAGGGATTTGGGGAGATGGGGAATGAAGTGAGATCGTGTCGTAGAAGCCCTTGGCATAGTGTCTGGTGTACGGTGGGCACTCCATAAAAAGGTCTCTCCTTTATCAAGGCAACTGTTTGCATTTTCTGCCAAGCTTCTATCAAATCCAGATGCATGTTTTGCACACTTTGTGAGCATGCTTTCAATTTAATTTCACAGTCTGCCTGTAAACTTACTATAGCATAAGCACTTGTTTCAACATTTTCATAATTATTTAATGGTGAAACATCAGGCCATCGAATCAATGGATCATTAATTATGTACCAGTCTTCTGCTCCTGGACCTTTTTTAGTGTTATAAATAGTTAGGTATTGAATTCTGTTTCTTGTTGCCTTCATTTGTGTCTCATTTTTATTTCTCCTGTTGAAGGTTGAACAGTCTTTCATATTTACGTAATACTTGTAGTTCCTCACTTGAATTGCCTGCTCATGAACTTTGTCTGGATATCTCCTAGCAACTCAGGTATTTTATATTGCTGTGCATGAAATCTTCACATAATGTAGACATTAGCCATTTGCCCTTCTCCCCACTTCCGGGTGACATTTTAATTTTAGATTTTAGTTATTTTTCTAATATATAAACTTTAAATGTTTTACCTATCAGAATTGGCATTTGTGATTTTTCTCTGACTGAGTTCATCGTTTATCCAACAAAGTGTGCGAGCACCCAATTTGTATGACAGATGCATGGGGGGCATATAGGACACCCTAGTTCAGGGGTGGGCAAACTTTTTGACTCGAGGGCCACAATGGGTTCTTAAACTGGACCGGAGGGCCGGAACAAAAGCATGGATGGAGTGTTTGTGTGAACTAATATAAATTCAAAGTAAACATCATTACATAAAAGGGTACAGTCTTTTTTTTTTTTAGTTTTATTCATTTCAAACGGGCCGGATCCAGCCCTCGGGCCGTAGTTTGCCCACGGCTGCCCTAGTTCCTAATTTCCAGAGCTGTTAGTTAAGTTGGGGATATAGACATGAAAGCAATCATAATATTGCCCAGCTAAGCACCAGAATGGCAAGGCTTGCAACAGCAGCAGTCAATCGAGTTATCTCTCTGCCCCAGTTCTCACTCTCTCTTAGACCCTGTTCTAAGAACTTGCATACACTATCTCATTTAAACCTCACAACCACTCTGACTTAGATACTGTAGTATTCCCATTTTATAGATGAAGAGAATGGTCCTAAGGATCATTACACGACTTAACCAAGCTCCAACAGCTGGTAAGGGCTGAGGCCAGTGTTTGAAATCAGCCAATTAGAATGTAGCGCTCGCCTTTTTAACCACCATACTAACCTAGCTCAGGGAGTTTGCCGCGGTGACTATGGCACTGGAAGGGATAGAGTTGTGCATCAAGGAAGGCCTCCGGGAGGAGGTGAGTTGAAGCTGAGAACTGAAAGATGCAGGTAACTTCATTAGGCAGAGGGTTGTGGAGGAATGCGTCCCATAGGGAGCAGCTTTTCCACCGGCATGGAGCTACAGTCTCCCGAGACTGTCAGCAGGCCAGTTGCCTCAAAGTATAGGTGGCTCTTTTATTACCCACATTTGATTTAGCTGTTTATTCATCCCAGGCTCCATGTTAGGTGCTAGGAACACAGAGGTGAACAAGACCTTTAAGAGACCTGCCCCACGGAACTTTCACTCAAGGTGGGGGAAAGAGACGAGAAAGAAGATGTGTTGAATGCTTGTCATCCATTGCTGTCCAACGACCTCAAAAACCCCTGTCTACATTGTGAATATTCCTTGTAGCTTGAGTTCCTCCTTCTCAAAACAGAAGTCAGCCTCCCTTGTGGCCAGCGTGCAGGTGTGTGACCTAGTTTCCTCCGATCACACTCACCTGCGTGAGGTACCGAGCGGATGAGCTCTCAGTGGTAATGGCTGCATAGGGGCATCCCTTTCGCTGGCCTGGGTGGTGGCCCATGTCAGGGCAGCAACAGCAGCTCCCCCACCAGTCCGATTCTGCAGCTGCTTCTTAGAGATGCTCCCGAAAGCTGCATCTAGAGGCTGCTTGTCCACCATCCAACGAGTCTAACCGCTTATGTGAATTCCTCGTCTCCTTAACCTGGCCAGAGAGGACTCTGGTGTCTGCAAGCAGGATACTGATGAATATGCAACCAAACAAGTAAATATACACTGAGGAAGGTCAGGGTCTCCTAGGGTAGATCTGAGATCTACACTCAGGAGGCTGAAACCCAGAGCCCATATTCTCATTCTAGATGCTGCTGGATGGACACCCCACCGAGTGGGTCAGTCCTACAGGCTTGCTGGCACCCCGGGATGAGCACCCCGCCTTCCTCCGTTCACGCTCAGCCTGGGCAGGACATGGATGGCCTCTCCCTTGTCCGGTGCACAGCTGGGTAGGGAGCGTTGCACATGGTGCCCTGGCCCAAGGCTCTCGGTCTCTTGCAGGGACCACTGTGCTACCCTCCTCCCTGGAGGACTGCAATGTGATGGGGTTGTGTATTTTCATTAACGTTATTGTCATGCAATTCTGAATCCATCTCATGGTCAGAAATGGGCAAGGGGCTGGCGCCTGACTGGACCTGTCCCAGGAAGGGAGGAAGGGGAGAAGCCATCCGTGTGTGTGGCCGTGAGGTTGAGGACCTCTGAGCTCCGCATGTCTGCTGGAGGGGCGGGGTTGGTGCCCCTGGAAGCCAGACTTAGGCCCTGTGAGACAAGCGGTAGAAGGAAAATGGGGGCTCCCGTCCGCAATTGAGCATCTTCTTTAATTAAATCAGCATCTTGTCCTGGGAGACGAGACAGCTCTACAAGAGCACCGAACTGATGGCAGGGCGTGTCCACCACCCAGAAGTGGTCTATCCGCTGGCAGGGCCGGCCTGCTAGCAGCTCAAGTCGAGAGGTATTTTTCTTGTTGGATGCATTTTTTTTTTTTTGCATTTTCCAAGCCTGGCGGATCGATAGCTACAAGCAGCTCAAATACATTTCTGTTTCTGCTCTCACGTGGGGAGATGGGCCATTAGATGACTCAGGTTCCCATCAGATGATACTGCTGTCAGCGATTGCTGTCCACGACCTCTCTAGGTCCTCACCACAGCCTTGTAAGGTCAGGGCGACTGCACCTATTTCAGAGATCTGCAAACTGAGGCTCAGAGAGGGGATGTCATTATTCAGAATCCCAGAGCTCGTCATTGGCCTCCAGGCCTCTCTCTGTGCATGTGAGCTGCTTGTTATTCCAAACTATGTTATTACCGTTGTCAGTTTCCCAGGCTAGAGAATAATAATGATCCTCAGAGAGGGAAAGTCGCTTACCCAAGGTCACAGAGCCAATGAGTGGCAGGGCAGGAGTTAAAGGCCAGCTTGTCAGCTTACAAAGCCCTCTGCTAGGATTGCTCATCAGCCTGGTCTGGGCCGGCCGCCTCTGCATGTCCGCACCCCCCTCGCACCCGCCCCCCCACCCCCCACCAGTGGGAGAGAGGCCAGAGGCATCAAGATTTATTTCTCTGAGAGGACCCTGGGGGGAGAAGCAGGCTCCTTCCCACCCACAGCACCAAGGGCGTCAGTTCCCAGCTCTGGAAGGACCTGCTCCTCAAGGCTGCAGCTCTATTTTTAGCCTTGAATCCATCAATAACCGGAGCCTGGCAGAGCAGCCAACTCCTGGCTGCCTGGTATTAATAAAAGGGAGCAAGTGACCATTTATTAAGCATTTTCTGGGTGCTGGGCATTATGGGAAGTAGTTTACATGGATTATCTACTTAAATCTTTACAACATTCCTGTAAGAAGCCACACAGCTGATAAGCTCCAAATGCAGGTCACACCCAGGTTTATGGGACTCCAGGTCCATGCCCTTTCCTCGTACCACT